>NC_079504.1:35303528-35415015 GCF_030052815.1 Hevea brasiliensis | reverse complement strand
ATTATGCACAGTTTGGTCAATGCATATTTCAGCTTGAAAAACTTATTTTTGACATCTTTGGCTGTAAGTCACTCATAGATGGCATTAAGATTTCTCTGCTGATCCTTTAAAAACACCATTTTCCTACATAAACAAAGTAGAATTTACAAATTAATCTAAAATTGACAATTATGAAAAAACTAACTAAATAAGCTAATGAAATTAGCTAAGAAAGTGACTAATAATCCAAATAAAATGGCTATGAATTTAAATCTAAATAGATTATGCAAAATGTATACATCAAATACCCCCAAACTCAAGCTTTTGCTTACAGCGTCCTCAAACAAACTTTAAAATGACATGCACAAAATTTTTAGTTACCCTTATCCAAAGAGCTATGAAAAATTACACACATTAAAAGTAACAACACACCTTTAGCCATACCAACAATCCATATACCCATCCTTCAAAATGCAAAAGAATTTAATGTATCAAGCTTTTCACCTGCTTAGCCATCGAGTCAATTATCATTCAAAATCCCCAAACCAACAAATCAAAGAGATAGTCATGCTCAAAGGAATTCTAGGACAATTCAATAACCAAAGTATCTCAACATGGAATGATAGAATTGAATGAATAGATGAATAGTTTTCCAATCCCATAAGGCCGTAAATTCCCTACTCCCATCTCCACTAATGTAGCAAATCAATCTTATCAAGAGATCAAAAGGTCTTTTAGGGATGTAATGGGGCCATGGGGTTCAAAATGAGGCTAGAAAGAAAAATGGGTAAAAAAAGGGTTCAAAGAAAGCATGAGAATATTTTCAATTTGACAACATAAGGTACACCTTTTTATTTTATTACATTTTTTTCTTTTTCTCTTCTTTTTATATATATAAGTGGAGGAAAGAAATACACATGATGAGGTAATTGTCAAGTGCTAGCATAGTTTTCAAAACACATAAAATGAGGACATTTGATTTTTAAACTTGCATTTTGTATTTCTTTTGATGATTGTCCTTAAATTTGCCACCCCAGACTCATTTCTTTAATACTTTGGGTGGATTTCTTTCATTTTGAATGGCAATAGTGAAAAGCACATATACTAGCACTTTTACAAGATGATTAACACTTCTTCTCCCTTTTATTGTATATTTTTTTCATTTTTTTTTTTACTTTTTTTATTTTATGTACTAATGCTTATGAATAATTATTCTCTGTAGAAAAGGGTTGGAGTGTTTGGTTCAATTGGCTAGGTAGTAATAAGGATTTCAAGAAAAATTAGGGATAAAAAGGCTCAAAGGGAGTTTGCAAGGGTAAATTTTAATTAGGAAAAAGACCAAAGAGTTCAAATGAGAAAGTTTAAATCAAAGAATGCCTAACTAATCATTTCTCTTTTCAAGTATAAATTTTAATTATTTAAGCCTTGAAAGGTTTAGAAAAATTTGTTCTAGGATTGGTGAGACATCATTTGACTACCTTATATCCAATAACTCCCTCTAAACACTTCCATCTCAAAATGACTAGTTGGGTGGCTTTTGCAGCTAAGAAGATATAAATGAGGATGAGACACTTCCAAAACTTTTGCACCTCTTGAGGAACTTTGATCCACAAACCCAACTAAAGGGTGGAAGTCAAATCACTCTCATAGGTAACTTTTCAAAACTCTAAAGAGGATTTGGCAAAAGATTTTAATGCATGGTGCATGATTCTAAAATGAAGTAATGCATTAACTAAATGGAGAGGAGTACTATTTGTATGCAATGTGCCACAATTTCTAAGTGATGTATAATGTGTGTGTAAATGTATTTATGTATATGTATGTGTGGAAATATATGTAAAATATTTACAATATATATAAATGAAATGGGATGAATGCTCTTATACTCAAAATGTAGAAAAATGAAGCAAAAATTAAGCCAAAAATGAGAATGCTGCACCCCCAAACTCAAAATTGGACATTGTCCTCCAATGCTTCTTGATATACAATGTGTTATCAAAGTCAAAGTAAATGGTAATTACGAGAATTGTAAAGATTAAGAGCAAAAAGAAAGAGTTACAGTATATGAGATATTGAAATTCAAGATAAAGGGATGCATAAGAAAGCGCGCATAGGTTATGCGAGTTAGAAGTCTTCATCGAGCATGTGCATAAGTAAAGGTGCCATAAACGCGATGCGGTGCTTTTGCATAAGAGGCAATATATATTTACCATAGGCTATGCAAACCCAGGTTATAGAAATACAACACAATGCCGATCTTTGCATAATGTAGCGAAAGGAGTTGCACAGGCTATACAAAAGCAGGTTGCATAAAGGAGATACAACACTGTGCGGTGTATACAAAGCTGCTATGCACTAGGTGTGCTTGAAATGTACAACCAGCAGTTAAGTATTGAAATATATATCTGAGTATGGGCAAATATGTTACAAAGGGCAATAAGTGCAATGAAAAATTAAGAGAAGACTAATGAAATAGCTATCAATAAAACTTCAGAAAGAAGCAGAATTTAAAACAAACTAATTCAAAACAAGCGAAACATAATTTGAAACAAACTATAAATGTTTGAACATATTTACAAAGAAAAGGTCCTACAAAAGATTGAACAAAAGTAAAAGCAGAAGCCTTAATCTATGTGTCTATTGTTTTGCCTTTTGTCCAAGGATATTGCTAAAGAAAGTGGTAGTCATTCTTTGTAATTGGTGCATCGAAATGATGGTCTTTGGAGGAGGTGATGGAGGTGGGGTGGCATGCCCGAGAAAGATCATGAGTTAGCTTCCACCATCTCCTTGATTCTTTCTATTTTGTCCCTGGTTTCCATGACCAGAGTCAAATAGTTGATCATGCGATCCTTGAGTCCTTATCAAGACCAGTGTCAAGCTTCCTATCCACAAAATATATGTCATCACTTAACCTTTCAGAGATAGGTGAATAAGGACTTTAGTGTTGAATACGGGAGGCTGTGGATGAGGTAGGAAGGATTCATTTATGGAGGTATAAATTTGCTGGCAGTATTGGCTGGGAGAATATACTGTAAGACAGTGAGGGTGGGGTAGGTGTAGTAGGGTCTTTGTGGGGTGATGTGAAAGGTTGGGTTTACGGTTGTGCAATAGGCTCGGTTTCTGCTGCGGGGTGGGCGATATCAAAATATGACAAATTGAACCTGTTTTGGTTAAGTATGCGATATCAAAATATAAAGTGTCCACAAGTGCGGTATTGAGTGCTCTGAGTTAAAACCAAAATGCTTGCTATAGCGGTGATAGGCCACCCAAAACAATGTCACCTATGGATTTGGTGTGATATTCAAATACATGTTCACAAAGAAATAACCGGGAGAAACCTTAACTTTGTGAAATGCACACCATAACATAAATAGTTGAGATTTTCCTCTGACCGGAACTAGTCCCTCACCCAATATTGTGCTAGCAATTGGCCCAGACTATGAATACAAGCCTGAAGTCTGAGGTCAAGAATTTGGGATGCTTTTTATCTTCAACGAGAGAAAGTTTGAGGTTGGTTTGTGATGATTCTCTCCCAAAATTGGGCAGCATTCCAAATGCCCTTGTTGGCTACCTCTATACTCCATTGTATGCTGGTACTCCTAAATAACCCATCAATACTTAAAACCAAAAATGCTATGAAATTGGTCCAATGAAGCTAGCTCTATTTTGCCCCTAAGCATCTAAATTTCATAATTGGTTTATGAGTCTACATCATGCAATTTAAGGAAGTGTGAGAGAATGAAGAAATAAACTCCAGAAACTAGAGTTGGATAAACTATCTCCTGTTTATACACAAATTCCATCAACCCATCCCATCAAGATATGCAACTATATTGTCAAATAAACCAAGGGATTGTAGAGAATCGGCGGAGATATATACCTAGTAGGTTGGACCCTCCTATCCTTGAGTCGCAAAATTTGCCTTTTGATTGTATCAGGGGAAGAGGCAGGTAAGCTTTGATACATGTGTGAGGCTACCGAAATTGTCTTTTTGTTGGAAGAGGTGTAGAGGCTGGAGCTTTTGGCTTTTTGGGTGGCGGTTCAGGCAATGGGGTGGAGTGGGTCTTTTGCGCGTTTGGGCCAGAGGAGGAGAGCGGAGAGGACATGGGTGCTGATTTGGATGGATTTACTGCGTTTGTATGTGGTTGGGAGGTGGTGGGGGTGTAAACGTGGAGGAGAATTGGGAAGTGGGGGTATCGATGACAATGGAGAGACTTGCCCGAGGAGAGGCTGGGCCCATGGGGTGGGGAGGTGACTCATTTACGGATGAAGAAGATGGAAGAAAAAAAGATAATGGGGAAAAGAAAGAAAAATCGAAGAAGAGTGAGAATTAGGAGCAAATGTAGTGAGGAATCGAGAGAAATGGAGAAGAAGAGAGCGTGAGGAGGAGTTATCACAGGAATGAGGATTGTGAGAGAGCGATGAGTTTGAGGGTTTATCCGAGGATTGAAGGTGGGAAAGAAAAAGGAAAAAATTTGATTTAAATGGGTTTTGTGAAAGATTGCATAAAGAGGAAAGTGCATGTGCATAAACATGCAGAAACATCTAAGTGTTTCCTTGTTTTGAAGTGAGAAAAAATATGTCATGCGAAGTGCATAGGCCGTACCGTTGCTTAGCCAGTGTCGACAACTTTTGAAAAATTGGGAAGTGAAGTCATGCGGGAGTGCATAGTCATGCACTCCCCTTATGCACCTCGGCGAGTAGGTGGTTTCGAGAAAATCAAAGAATTAAGTCATTCTGAAAGTCATAGCAGGCCATGCTGTTCTGCTAAGTACCTCTTCGGCAATTTTTGGAACTTGGTTTGGTGGTCATGCGGAGTGCCAAATTGCTATTACACTCTCTGCTTATACTCTTGGCCAGCAATTTTGGTTTTACAGGTTACGGTCATGCAGTGTGATTATCTGGGTTATGCACTACAGCTTATCTGAGTCTCGGCAACTTTGGTTTTACGGGTTTGGTCATGCGAGAAGTGCATAGGTCATGCCGCGTTGTATGCACACCTCGGCGGGTTTGAATTTTGGGTTCTGGTCATCTTGCGAAGTGCATGGGTTATGCACTCTGCTTTGCTTATGCCAGACTTTCAGCGAGAGAGAGAAAATACAGGTGAAGTTGTAATGCAAATGTGCATAAGTCATGCACTCACCTTATGCAAGTTTTGTAGCCAGATATGAAATTTGACAAAATGAGGTTATGCGAGTTGCATAAGCTATGCACTCTCCTTATGCACTTGCAATAAAGGTGGAAAATGGCAAGAATTGTGGTTATACTGAGATTGCATAAGCTATCGCGATTGCTATACACAAATCAACAAAATTAAGATTACAATGGAACATGATTTGCAAGTGTGAAAAATACCCTAAAATGAAGAAATATAATTCCATAGGCATAAACCATAAATTTTCACTAAAACACATCAATATATACAAAGTGTATCAAAAGGCATCACACAAGCATGTAAAAATGGATCCTACATAAAAGACCTTTGAGAACTATGCCATTTTAAGTCAAATTACGCAAATCATCATTTAGCACATAAAATTCCATAAAATGCATGAAGTTGCATCTAACCACAAATGAGAAATGAACTTTCCAACTTTTGCTAAGAAAATGCAGCATTTCTACCTTGTATCCTATAACCCAAAGAAGCTCAAAGCGCAAAAATGACTCACTTACCCACCATATTAACATTATAAGCACAAGTATTAAAAAAACACACCCAACCTCACCAAGAACTTGGGTGATCTCTGCGAATTTTATTTTTTACGCTCGGTATAAACCATATAGCAACTTCAGCGATTCACCAACCTTTCTCATTGAAATACATCCAACCTCACCAAAAACACAAGCCATTTCTTTGCTGAGACACCCTTTCTTTGCAGATTTCACTTTTCCTCTGCATAAAGCAGTTGCGGCTCACACGGGTTATGCGGCAAAAACAAATCGATTCTTTTGAAGAACAAAATTCTCAAGTTAAATTACTTCCCCAACGGTTCTGACCTTTCTTCATGGAATTACATCTACAAGGGACAAGATTTAACAATGTCAAAAATTGAATTTAGGGAGATTTAAGATAAAAACTAAATCAATGAAAATGAGAGTAAATTAGCAAAAGCAAAATAAAAGGACTTGGGATGCCTCCCAAGAGGCTAATTATAGTCATAGTGGACTCTTCATGAATTTCATTGAAAAGAGGTGAGGATTGGAGAGCTTGTAACAGCTTGCTCTTATTATTGGGTCTCGGTTATGTAATGTTTCAATCTATGCCCATTGACCTTGAAATTCCCAGTTTTTCACTCCAAATTTTAATTGCTCCATAAGGAAAACCTTAGAAACTCTATATGGACCAGTCCACCTTGACTTAAGTTTTCCAGGGAACAATTTTAATCTTGAGTTGAACAACAAAACTAAATCACCTTCTTTGAATTCCTTTTTCCTCAGATGCTTATATATCATGCCAAACTTTAGTTCTTTCTTTGTAAATCGGGCACTTTCATAAGCATCCATCCTCAATTCCTCAAGCTCATTAAGTTGTAACAACCTTTTCTCACTAGCTTGCTTAAGATTAAAATTCAAAGGTTTGAATGGCCCAATATGCTCTATATTCTAGCTCAACGGGTAAATGACAAGACTTACCATACACCAACCTAAAGGGAGTAGTTCCTATAGGGGTTTTGTAGAAATGATCCTATATGCCCATAAAGCATCATCTAGTTTGATAGACCAATCTTTAGAGAATTGTTCCTTTGTTTTCTCAAAATATGCTTGAGCTCTCTGTTAGAAATTTCAACTTGTCCTCAAGTTTGAGGGTGGTATGGTGTAGCTATCTTATGCACTACACCATACTTCCTCATTAAGCTCTCAAATTGCTTATTACAAAAATGGGAACCCTCATCACTAATTATAGCACTAGGAGCTCCAAATCTGCTCAAGACAAATTTCTTCAAGAATTTCACTACCATTCTAGCATCATTAGTTGGAGTTACAATAGCTTCCACCCACTTTGACACATAGTCAACTCCAACTAAGATGTATCATTACCATATATGAAGGAGGAATGGCCCCGTAAAATGCTGGCCACCCACTAGTGATATTGTCGCTCTGGGCGAAGCCCTCCACGGTTTTAAAGCAGCGTCAATAGGGGTTCTGAACTATCAACTTATGAACCCAGTATCTCTCCGTGTTTTGTCGTGTAGGATTTGCCTGGGTGTTACAATCCACCCCCTTATGGGACTCAGCGTCCTCGCGGTTTGCCCACCATCGTTCAAGGTTGCGCGGAGTGGCTACGTGCAAATTGTAATGGCCGATCCTTCTCGATTAGTATTGTAAGCTTTGGCCCATGGGCCTCACGGAGTTGTCCCTTGGGAGGTTTCATTCCCAAAAGCGCGACGGTGAGAAGGCTTCCACATATATGGCCCAAATCTTTTCTTCCCGTTCCGGATGTGGGACCAGAAGTTTCCACCCGGTCGTAGCTCGTTGAACAAACGCGTCCCAACCCCATCCACAGGTTGTGACAAGCCCACCGGCTTCGCACTTTGGTGCGTCCTGCGCACCACACACCGTACTAGAGAGTCGGCTCGATACCAAATTGTAACAGCCCGACCCACTAGTGATATTGTCCGCTCTGGGCGAAGCCCTCACGGTTTTAAAGCAGCGTCAATAGAGTTACGAACTATCAACTTATGAACCCGACATCTCTCCAGTGTTTTGTCGATGTAGGATTTGCCTGAGGTGTTACATAAAATCTATTCCCCAAACATCAAATAATTCCACTTCAAGAATATTATTTAGGGCATTTGATCTCTTTTGACAAATTACCACTCCTTTGACATTTATCACAATCGGCACAAATTTCCTCAAATCCTTAAAAAGATTTGGCCAAAGAAACCGACTTGCAAAATTTTACTATTTGTTTTAGAGATTCCAAAATGTCCTCCATAATCAGAAGCATGGCAATGATGCATAATACTCTGTATCTCCTCTTCAGGAATACACCTCCTTATTAAACCATCACAACATCTCCTAAAGAGTAAAGGATCATCCCATCTATAAAATTTCACCTCATGCAAAAACTTTTCTTTTGTTGCCATGTCATACCTAGAGTAAAACTCCTGAGATAGATAATTCACAAAGTCGCATACCAAGGTAGTTTAGCAACAAGAGAGAAAAGTTGTTCATCCAAGAAAAACTTATCAATAGGGATTTCATCCAATTCTTTACCATCCAATTTCAACCTACTAAGATTATCGGCAACTACATTTTGGCTCCTTTCTTATCTCGATCTCCAAATCAAACTCTTGTAACATCAGAATCCACCTAATGAGCCTAGGCAGCTTCCTTTTCAGACAAATACTGATGGTGCATGATGCGAAAAATATAACCACATTTAGTCAATAATGTAAGTCTGAATTTTTCCAATGCAAAGGCAATTGCTAAAAATTCCTTTCGGTTGTTGCATAATTTGTTTGAGCCTCATCAGGTGTTCTACTAGCATAATAAATAGCATAAGCCTTTTGTCATTTCTTTAACCAGAAACATTGTTGCATAGTTGCTAGCATCACACATAATTTCAAAGGTAGGCTCAATCGGTGGTTGCATGATTGGTGCGATGATAAACTTGCTTCAACACCAAAAGCATCCAAACACTCTTGGTCAAATATAAATGGTGTATCATTACTTAACAAATTAGACAAAGGTTTAGCTATTTTAGAAAATCCTTGATAAAGCGTCTGTAGAACCAGCGTGTCCTAGAAACTTTGAATTCCCTTGACATTGGTAGGAGCCATCTTCTCTATCACTTCAACTTTTGCTTTATCAACATCTATTAATAAGTTAGACAACAAATGTCCAAGCACTATCCTTCTGAACCATGAAATGACACTTTCCCGATTTAACACAAAGTCGATTATCACACATGTTGAAAATTTTAGAAAGGTTAGCCAAGCATATATCAAATGAAGATCCATAAGCAGAAAAATGCGTCCATAAAAACCTCAATTATGTCTTCAATGAAATCGAGAAAATTGCCATCATGCACCTTTGAAAAGTGGCTGGTGCATTACACAACCCAAATGGCATCCTTCTATAAGCAAAGGTTCCATATAGACAAGTGAAAGTGGTTTTCTCTTGATCATTTGGATGGATAGGGATTTGAAAAAAACCTGAATATCCATCTAAATAGCAAAAGTAAGAATGCCTAGCTAGTCTTTCCAACATCTGATCAATGAAGGGAAGTGGAAAATGATCTTTTCTAGTAGCAACATTTAATTTTCTGTAATCTATGCATTTGCCAACTAGTCTTTGATACGGTGAGAATTAATTCATTATTTTCATTTTTGACCACTGTCATTCCACCATTTTTTGGTACAACTTGTACTTGGCTCACCCAATTACTTTCTGAGATAGGATATATGATACCTTCATCAAGCAACTTCTAAATTTCCTTTTTAACATCTTCTTTCATATTTAGGTTCAACCTCCTCGATGTTCAATAGATGGTTTACAATTTTCTTCCAAATGATTCTATGCATGCAAAGTGTGGGCTTATTCCTTAATGTCATCTATGGTGTATCCTAAGACTTTCTGAATTGCCTCAACACTCTTAACAACTTATTAGCCTCTAAAGTACTCAAATTTGCATTTACAATTACTGGATAAGTGTTATTAGTGCCAAGAAATTCATACCTGAGCTGAGAAGGAAGTTGCTTAAGTTCTACCTTAGGTGCATCTTCTTCCTTGAATGATGGTTGTAATTTACCTTTTCCTTTTGTGTGAGTTGAAAAAGCGGAGCGAGAAATGAATGGTGGACTACCCTCTAAGTGTTGAGCATATGCGATTTACAAGAGGGTTGTCATAGTCTATGCCTCCTCCATAAACCAAACAATTTTCAAGTGGATCTTCTGGATATTTCTTTCTGAAGTGTTCTTCAACCAGCTCATCAATAATATCAACTCTCAAGCAAGTATCAGCTTCAGAATGATGCTTTTTCATAGTGTTATTAATATTGAAAACCAATTGCTCTTCACCAACCCTAAGAGTCAATTTTTCTCACTTAACATCAATCAATGCTCCTGTTGTAGCTAGAAAGAGGTCTTCCCAAGATGATTGGGATATTAAAATCTTCCTCCATGTCCAAGATGACAAAGTCAACGGTATATAGAACTTCCCAACCTTGAGGCACATTCTCCAAAATCCCTTGGGATACTTAATTGACACTGTCATTAGCGAAGAGAAATGTGGGTTGGCTTAAGATCTCCCATGTTGAGCTTCTCATAAATGGAAAGGGGCATAAGGCTAACACTAGCCCCTAAATCACATAAGGCTTTTGTAGAACAAGACTCTCCAATGTGGCATGGAATTGAAAAACTCCTGGATCTTAAGCTTTGGAGGAAGTTTCCTTTGGAGGATAGCACTACATTCTTGATCAAAGCTACAGTTTCATCATCTTCAAGTTTCCTCTTGTTTGAGAGAATTTCTTTCAAGAATTTTGCATAAGAGGGCATTTGTGAAAGAGCATCAACAAAAGGCACATTTAAGTAAAATTTCTTCAAAACCTCTAAGAACTTCCCAAATTGCCTATCAAGCTTGGCTTTGTGAAATCTTTGTGGAAAGGGAAGTTGTGGCTTGTAGGGTTCGGGAGGTATATATTTCTCTTCCTTCTCTTCAAATTCCTTGTGCAATGGATTTTGCGGTCGCACAGGCGATCACTCACGAAGTGGGAAAAAGTGAGAGTCGCCACCTTAGTTTTGAGAAACTAAAGAAAACCATTTGAGAAGTTAAATTAAAAATAAAACCACTTCAAAGCAGATTCTAAGTTAGGGTAAAGTGGCAGGTGGGGAAGGTGTTAGGCACCCCACCTGCGTCCCTTAATAAGGGTAAGTAGATTTAATTAGTCCTTTACAAATTAGTTAGAAGGGCTTAGGCGGCAATGTTAGTCCTTTTGGTAAAAGGAATATTTGATTTTCACTAAATTTGGATCACGGATACATAAGTAAATGAGAACGACCTTAGTGAATTACTTTTGTATGTTGATTTTACTTGAAAGATGTTTTATTTAAAATTTAATTTAGAAGATCGGATAAGAACTCTCTTAGAACCTCTTTTAGATATTCATTAAAATTTTGGTTGGGGGTCGGATAAGGACTCTCTTAGATCCTAATAAATATTTATTAGAGATTTTAATTTGAGATCGGATAAGAACTCTCCTCAGGCCTCTTTTAAGTATTTATTAAAATTTTAATTTGAGGCAGGATAAGAACTCTCCTCAATCTCTATTAAGCATTTATTGAAATTTTAAGTGAGACAGGATAAGAACTCTCCTCCGATCTCTTTTAAATATTTATTGAAATTTTAAGTGAGGCCAGGATAAGAACTCTCCTCAGATCTCTTTTAAATATTTATTAAAAGTTTTGAATTGGGGTCGGGTAAGAACTCTCCTCCAATCTCTACTAAGTATTTATTAAAACTTTAAAGTGAAAGGATAAGAACTCTCCTCAGATCTCTTTCGGGTTAGCGAGAGCACTGGAAGGGCTTTGCGATCTCGAATTTCAATTTTAGCTACATGTCACAAGAACCTAAAACTAAGGTTTACGGCATTCAAAATCTTTGGAGATAAGGTTTCTTGATACCCTATGACTAAATGGGTAATACTAAACTTGATTTACCGACCTTTCATGTAGTCATTTCACGCATACCTATTAATGTCCGATGCATTACTGTCTAGTTTATTTTGGTTTATTCCCTTCATGGCATCTTGCGAATTCCCGTTCACGTCGACCTAATAGTTTGGCTATTTTCTGGCGTGTTATTCAACTTTCTCTTTTAAAAGAGGCCCTTAAGTTGCGATTCCTATATTTTGCACGACCACTTGCGCTACTAGGAGCTAAAAGCTGCGTATTCGAAATAGCGAAAATTGATGAAATGATGGACCCGATCACTAAAGAGAATTCGAGAATAACGTTCTTTGAGATTTTTGCTTAGAATAAACTTAGAAAACAGCGTGCGTAAAGAGAACAAAGAAAGTGCGAAAAGTAAACACAAATACTTAATAAAGCGATAATATGAACTCTTACCTTGAGGAGCCAAATATATTGAAATAAGCGTGAGGTGGTAAATAGTGATGAAGGCGGATTGATCGGCTGAGTTGATGTCTGTCGTGAAAGCAGAGATGCTTTAGCTAAAAGGTAGCAGGTAAGAACCGGTGAAAGGAAGTTGCGCTTGAGCAGGAGGAAAGGAAGCGAGAGATGATGAGAGTATGACCGGATAATGAACAAGCTGGAAATGTAGAGTTCGATTATTCATATTCTTTTCCTAGAAAACACTCACGAAAACTAGTTTCAAAAGTCTTTTTAATCACTACAAAGCAATGATAACAAAGTGAATGAAGTTTGAGTTCCTCCACGATAATAGCGACCTCTTGCCTATATTTTTGTCCCTTGAGCAGTTTTATGCGGTATTTATAGGAATGGTGCTCTTCGTGAAGGTCGAGATTTATTTGAGGAGATGGAGAGTCGAGATCTCGAAGGACATGATCGGAGGTTCGAGAATTAAAGAGAATCAAAATGAATGGTTGAGATCACTCTTCATAATATTTGTCCTTTTCTTCTTTTCATCGCGGTCCCAAATTTCCTTGTCCGGACGTCAGGGCTAAGAGTGAAAAACGCTGGTATTATCGTCTTCTCTTTTGATCCAAGGGTTCGGATTCATCCTTACAAGTGAGATCAACGGTGGACATTGGGATGTACTGGTGTCATGACATACCACACACTGTCGGCGTGCGGGCGATTCTTAGGCGTGCGGTGGAGATCTAAATGCACTTGCGCTTTAACTACCTCGGCTCTGATTACGGCGGCGGTTGTGGGATTTGTCTTATTCTTTTTGTCTTCGATCCTCCTAGCTCCTATTCCGATCTCTCATGCGATCTCCTATTTCCGATCTCTATTATCCCTTAATCGATGCGGATTCGGTCCAAGCATTAATTACATCTCGATTCTCGGCGTCAAGCCGTTTTCCATAGCAATAAATGCTCATTTCCCTATATATACCCACAGTTGATGGTAGCATTTCCTTCATCCGATTTTCTCTCTTTCTCCTTGTTTCTCGATTCTGTTTGCTCGTGAAAGTTAGGCTACAAGCGTGGTTTGATCCTCTTAGATGGAATTCCTTATTCCTCGTGAAAATTCTGACCCGGTGATTGCTTCCTCAAGTTCATTCGGCTTTTCTCCACATTGAGTGTTAAACGGTTTTCTCCCACATTGGGTGTTAGGCGGATTAAGCTTAGATCGGCAATATCCTTGGGATCGATTATAAAGCGATCCTTAGATCACTGAGAGTATCCTTGGGATCGATTATAAAGCGATCCTTAGATCGACCTCTTGGATAGGATTTTCACGGTCTCTAGAGATCGCCGAATGATGTAATTTTCAATGTAATCGGATCTCTAGAGATCGGCCACATGATGTAGCTAGACCTTTATTGTAATCCGATCCTAGAGATCGCCCAAATGATGTAATCCGATCTTTTGAGAATAAAGACTTTATTTTGTCGGTTATCATCTTATTTTTGCATTGATTATTTTCCGATCTCTAATGTGGTTATCCGATCGGTTCTTTACGAATGACATAGCGATCCTTTATTCAAAATATTTAAATTATTATGCCGATCTCAATTAGCAGATCTACGAACATTCGGATATTTGAGAGAAGTGTCGGAAACATTTGTCGAGTCCACCAATCGATGCATTGCCTAGAACCTCGCGAGCATTAAATGCTCGGACTAGTATAAATAGGGGAGGTTAGCGGTTGTTCTCTCATTCCATTTTCAATCCCCTGCTCACAACTCCGAAGTTCTCTCATTTTCTCGGTCTCTCAAGCCGATCGGACTCCGGTAAGGACTTTGATCTTCTTTCTTGTTTAAGTTCTTTGTTTCTTTTAAAAATGGCGGTCGAAGGTCGGAGGCGGCGAGCCCTCCTTCCATTCGGTTCTCATGGTCATCGTCGGCGAAGAAGAAGCGGTCGGGCGGCGTGCAACCTAAACCCCTAGGGTCTGCTCCAGTCGGGGTCGGGTCATCGTCAAGGCTTGCACCACCTTCAGGAGAGAGACCCTTCCTATAGGCGAGCTTAGTCGGTTCTTGAAAATTCGATGCCTGTCGTTTGTTCAAGAATACAATATTTGTCTGATTCATATGGTGATCAAGTGCCATGGCGATCTTCATGTCGATCACTCCTTTGAAGAGGATGACATGGTCATGGTGTCTGAAGAAACGGTTAAAGGCGATGCGAGGTTCCCTCTAGCGATTTCTATAAGGAGGTCTAAAATTTCACGAATATCCATTGTTCAAATCCACCCCAACTCGTGGCGGATCTTGGTTGCTTTCAGAGGTCTATCTTGAGGCTAAGGGAATCGGACCTACGGCTAAGGTGTTCGCCAAGCTACGGACTAACTCGCGAAAGGATGATGAACCTTTGGTTCTTTGGTGAAGCCTCGTTGCGGACTCTTTTCGATCTGCCCTCATCCCTTAAGAATTGGAAGAACCGGTTCTTCATTAGGAGTAAAGATCCATTTGCTTTGAGGACTTTCCTCGTGGCGGTGGTACCGAGGCCCACACTTCGAAGCACATTACCACGAGTCAGAGGAAAGCTTGATAGTGATGGAGTGAAAAGTCGGGCCGCTACTCTAAAATATTCTTGTCCAAATCGGTGTGCCATTGCACCATTGGACCATGCAAGCGATCACCGTGAGATCGCGAACTTCAGCTCTCGACCTCGGCATTGGTATTTTCTATATCTCGATTCTCGGGACCTTAGCGATCTCACTAACCTCTTTTGCGTGCGGTATGGCGGGTGGTGAAGGTTCTAGGAAGCGAAAAGAAAGAAGAGATCTCGGAAGATAAAAGAGATGAAGCGTTAAAGCGACTTCAAACACCGATCCACGAACACAGGGAGATACAAAGAGACCCGCCTCAACCTTGGTCCATGACCACTTTATCGAGATCTCCTCCTAGATCGGAAGAAGCGCCCGCCTCTCTCGATTATTCCAAGCACGGAAGGAGCCCTCTCAATCTTACGGGAGGACCTCTTCTCGTGGTGCTCGAATCTTGATCATTGCTTGAAGAATAACCGGGTGTTAGGGAGAACTCCGATTTTGCCAAAGTCCTGGGATCTACCATCTTCTTTCAAGAGGATCGGGACAGGCTATCCCGGAATGGTCTCGATGATATCTTGACTCGAACCATGAGCTTGAATGTGGAGTGTCTGGTGAACCAGACCATGATTGGAAAAGATTCAGCGTGCAGGTAAGGAGGTCGGAAGAAAAATCAGAATTGGCTTCCCTCGATCCCAACTCTCATCCGCTCGGGATTATATATCTCAAGTCGAGGGGGCGAAGTACCATGAAGACCGGTGGCCGAGAAGTCTCGTGACTGGCTGAAAGAGAACGGGCTCTCGAGAGAGGTCGAGCACTTGAGGCCAATGAAGCGCTCAGTCGCCCAACTCATCGAAGAGCTTAAGGAGAAAGGCGAGGAGCTTAGGCGAAAGATGAAGAGATGGTGGCGGGATGGCGGAGCCTATGTGAATGCTCACAAGGACCTCTTGGCGAACTTCAAAAGCGCTATCTGAAGAGGACTTCTCCTGGATGGGCGACACGGCTCCGGGGCGATGGTGAAGATAGTGAGGAGGAGGCGAGGAAGAGAGAGTGAAGCGAGAATGTAAATCAGTGAGGCGATCCCCGGTAGAATAACTTGTACAAATTATGAAATGGAATGGAATATCTATTTTGTTCAATGAATGGATGTGATTGGAAAATCTTTGAATTGCCTAAGTATTTGATTGTATGAGCACAGCAAAACAAAAACTAAATGTGATTATTAATCTAAGTATGAGAGATCGGAAAGCACTTTAAGCATGAGATCGGTAGGGAAGAAATGCTGAACGGAACTTGATTGAAAATTTAACTCGAACACTTAAGATCGGAATCGAACCAAAACTTTAGCTCTTAGACTTTCGGAAAGGAGGTCAGCAGTAAAACTGGTGGGAAAAGATCTAGTGCCAGTTCATCTTAGAGATCAGGAATATACTTGACAGGTCCGGAAATTTGACAACGGGTTTGAGAGGTCGGTAAATGATTTGAGAGATCGGCGAGGCCTTAATGAATATGAGGACTCAGCATTAATTCAATTCTTTGTGAGGAGAGATCGGAAATGTGACCGCCTATCAAAGAGGGATCGAAAACGTGATTAGGTTCAATTTTTATTGATTCTAGGATCGGCCAAAATATGGTGTCGGCATTTGCCCCTCTTTACATAATTTCTATTAAAGGAAAAATTCCGTATAGGAATTATGTAAAGATTGAACTCATATTTTGGGCGATTAGGTGTTGAAATTAGGGAACTAAAGCACACCTAAGTTAATGACCTCGAAAATTAAAATCAACTTGGATCTAGAAACCAGAGGTTGATAACAGAAATGTAAATTGCAGGAATTTAAAATCAACTTAGATCAAGGAACCAGAGGTTGATAACAGAAATGTAAATTACAGGAATTTAAAATCAACTTAGATCAAGGAACCAGAGGTTGATGGTGGAATCGCGAGAAAATTAAAATTGCATGAAATTAAAATCAACTTAGATCAAGGAATCGGAGGTTGATAGCGAAATGTAAATTGCGAGGAATTAAAATCAACTTAGATCAAGGAACCGGAGGTTGATGTGAAATGTAAATTGCGAGAATTTAAAATCAACTTAGATCAAGGAACCGAGGTTGATGGTGGAATCAGAAAATTAAAATCAACTTAGATCAAGGAACCGGAGGTTGATAACGAAATGTAAATTGCAGAATTTAAAATCAACTTAGATCAAGGAACCGAAGGTTGATGGTGGAATCATGAGAAAATTAAAATTGCATGAAATTAAAATCAACTTAGATCAAGGAACCGGAGGTTGATAACGAAATTTAAATTGCGAAATTAAAATCAACTTAGATCAAGGAACGAGAGGTTGATGGTGGAAATGTAAATTGCAAGAAATTAAAATCAACTTAGATCAAGGAACCAGAGGTTGATGGTGGAAATTTAAATTGCGAAATTTAAAATCAACTTAGATCAAGGAACCGAGGTTGATAGCGAAATGTAAATTGCGGAATTAAAATCAACTTAGATCAAGGAACGAGGTTGATGACGAAATGTAAATTGCGAGAATTTAAAATCAACTTAGATCAAGGAACCGGAGGTTGATGGTGGAATCGAGAAAATTAAAATCAACTTAGATCAAGGAACGGAGGTTGATAACGAAATGTAAATTGCGAGAATTTAAAATCAACTTAGATCAAGGAACGGAGGTTGATGGTGGAATCGCAGAAAATTAAAATTGCATGAAATTAAAATCAACTTAGATCAAGGAACCAGAGGTTGATAACGAAATTTAAATTGCAGGAATTAAAATCAACTTAGATCAAGGAACCGGAGGTTGATGGTGGAAATGTAAATTGCAAGAAATTAAAATCAACTTAGATCAAGGAACCGGAGGTTGATGGTGGAAATTTAAATTGCAGAAATTTAAAATCAACTTAGATCAAGGAACCAGAGGTTGATGGTGGAAATGTGAATTGCAAGAAATTAAAATCAACTTAGATCAAGGAACCAGAGGTTGATGGTGGAAATGTAAATTGCAGGAATTTAAAATCAACTTAGATCAAGGAACCAAAGGTTGATGGTGGAATCACAGAAAATTAAAATCAACTTACAAGGCAAGTCTAACCTTGACACATGAAGTTCTTTCCCTGACGAAGTGTACTTAACAAGATACCGAAGGCCGATGATTAACGGAAAAGAAGTTGCAAGACTTGACCTATAACCCCATTTTCTTCAAATGCCCCTCTTCTGCTCCCGATTTTCTTCTATGGAAAGCGCCCTCGCGGGTTTTCACTTTCTTTCCGTCCATTTAACGAGCGCCCTTTGGGTTTTCACCTCTAGTTTTTTTTTTTTTTTTTAGGCGGCTATTCCTTGCAAATCTCATAGTAAAGTCTGCGAGGTTATCAATTTTTAAATTCAAATCTTATGGCGAAATTTAACTAATCAATAGCGCATTAGTCAAAGAGAAAGGATAGTATTAAAAATGAGTAGCGGGAAAAACAAAAGCGAGCAGATGGAGTATAACTTTATCATGGCTTTAGGAAAAATAGACTTTCAAAGGAAAAGGAAAGGTACAAGGATAGATCTCATATATTCCTTTTAGTTGGTTTTGAAGTCTTTTAAGCTGCCATATTCAAGTTCTCAGAAGTCCCTTAGTGACGGTTGCCTCTCTATCCAGCGGTTTCATGCCCCCTTCCTTATTCCTCCAATTTGGTTCTTGGGGCGCCCTCTTTTTGGTTTTCACCCCAAGAAGGTTTTTTTTTTTTTTTTTTTTTTTTTTTTTTTAAGGGCGCCCTTTGGGTTTCATCCCTTCTCCTTTTTATGCATAGTATCTCTTGTGATGTCGGCATTCACGAGTCTCGGGAATTCTTCACCGTCCATGTGGGTCAAGATCAAGGCTCCTCGATGCGCCTTTTTAACCACATAGGGTCCCTCGTAGGTTGGTGACCATTTGCCGAGGATCGTTTTGGTTTGGTAGTACTTTCTTTAGAACTAAGTCACGGGTAGGAATTCCGTGTATGCGTTTTTATCAAATGCTCTGGCCATTCTCCTCTGATATAATTGCGTGACATGCTGCTGTTAACCTTTTCTCATCTAGCAAGTTTAAGCGATCCAACCTTGGTGGATCCATTCGACTCACCAATGCGATTCCTTGAGAATCCTTAGGAAGAATTTCAACCTCAGCGGGTATCTGCTTCCATCCGTAGACCGGTGAGTGCGAGTTGCCCGATTGAGGTTCTTATGGAAATCCGGTATGCATGAAGGCGTGAGGAGCATGTCATGCCAATCCCTATATGTGACCGTCATTTTCGGATTATCCTCTTTAGATTTTTGTTCGCGACTTCCACGCTCCATTCATGCAGGGGCGGTATGGGGAGAATTGAGATGTCGGATTACGTATTGATCACCACGGCACGAATCTTGAGCCGTTCGGGTTCTTGGCGTTATCGGTGACAATTTCATTGGAGACCATGTCGGCATATGATATTGTTTACGAAGAATTTGAAAGCGTGTTACTGCGTGATGTGAGCATATGATGTCGCCTCGACCCACTTGGAGAAATGATCGATGGCTACAAGGATGAATCTGTGCCCATTGGATGCCTTGGGATTGATGGGACCAATCACATCTATGCCCCACATTGCAAAGGCCACGGTGAGGCGAGATTGAGCGACTTGTGAGGTGGCACATTTATCGGATCTGCGTCGTCGACACTTGTGGCACTTAGGAAATACTCGATGCAATCCTTTTCCATTGTGGTCCAAAAATACCCACGTCGCATGATTTGCTTGGCCATCATGTGTCCATTAGCGTGAGTTGCACAATTTCCCTCATGAGTTTCAAAAAGGATTCTCTTTGCCTCCTTTGCATCCACACATCTCAATAATTCACCGTTGGAGCTTCTTTTGTATAGGGTTTCCCCAGGGAAAGTACCCCAATGCTAACCTCAGAATCATCTTCTTTTCATTTTGCTTGCCCTGAGGGAATTCTCGGTTCTCTGATGAGCCGGGATGTCGTGATACCAAGGCTTTCCATCGAGCTCTTCTTCAATCATGAAGCAATAGGTGGCTCATCCCTTACTTTAATCTTCAGCGTCAAAGCGTCGCCCTTCTTGATTTGAGCCATAACTAGAGTAGCTAAGGCGTCGACAAATTGATTCTTGTCTCTACTCGGATGAGTGAAAGAGATTTCTTGAATTCCTGATCATCTCGGTAAGTATTTACGGTAGGGGATTAGCTTGGGATCCTTGGTTTGCCATTCTCCCTTGACGATAAATTATCGGGCCGAGTCTCCATACACCTCCAACTTTACGATTTTCATCTCTATAGCGACATGTAGACCCATTACACAAGCTTCATATTCTGCGACATTGTTGAGTGCAGTCAAATCCCAACTTAGCGACTATTGGGAAGTGCTTTCATACGGGGATACTAAATGCGGCTCAATTCCATTCGGATAAATTGGTTGCTCAGTCAAAATACATTTCCCACACATCGTGACCCCTCTTCTTGCAGTCTACTTCATTAATATGTTCGTCGAGGAACTCAAAATCTAGAGCTTCATAATCAGGATAGGGTTTTCCGCTAGGAAGTCGACAATTACACTACCTTTCACCGCTTTCGGGTCATGTAGACTATATCATATTGGGAGAGTATAACTGCCACTTGGCTATCCTTCCAGCACGAATGGGCTTTCGAATACGTGTCGATAGGATCCATCAGGAGATAAGCCATGTCTTGTGATTCAACATGTAGTGCTTGAGGCGATTTCTTTGTCGAGCTAACTTGACAAGTCTTTTCTAAGAAAAGTACCTTGACTCACAATCATTGAACTTCTTGCTCGGGTAGTAAATGGCCCTCTCTTTTCCGGTATCATCATCTTTGTCCCAAAACACATCCCATAGAGCTCTGTTGGTGCCATGTATGCAGGATCGAGGCTGCACACCTGAGCGGGACCAATCTTGTGGGTTTGACAAATCTTGTTTGATTGTCTCGAAAGCCTTTTGACAATCCGAATTCCATTGGGTAGGATTGTTCTTAGGAGTAGTCTGAAAATAGGCTCGACTTTGGCGGTGAGATTAGAAATAAATCTTGAAATGTAGTTCAACTTTCCTAGAAAGCTGCGCACCTCCTTTACATTTTTGGGGCGGCATTTCTTGAATAGCTCGAACTTTATGCGGATCCACTTCTATCCCTTTCTCCTTACTATGAATCCCAACGTTTTCCGATCTAGCTCAGAAGATGCATTTAGCGAGTTCACTTCAACTTGTATTTCTGAGCCTTTCGAGCACCTTCCTTATCACTGAGCGTGGCTCTCTTCTCCTGGATTTAATGATCATATCATCCACATATACCTCCACTTCTTTATGCATCATATCGTGGAATAATGTGACCATTGCGCCTTTGGTAAGTAGCCGGCATTCTTCAACCGAAGGGCATGACCCGATAGCAAAATACCCCCATTGGGTGATGAAAGCAGTTTATCCTTGTCCTCCTTGTCCATCGGAATCTAATTGTACCACGATGCCCCATCAATACACGAACACCTACCCAATCCATGCATTGTCAACTAACACATCAATGTGAGGAGAGGAAATCATCTTTCAAACTTGCTTTATTAAGGTCCTGTAGTCAACACACACCACGACTCTCCGTCTTTCTTCATTCTTGGGACGACATTAGCCACCCATTGGGGATATTTGACTACTTCCAAGAATCGGCGTCATCTGTTTCTTGACTTCATCCGAACCTTGAGCGGTGTGTGGGATTCATTCTCCTCGATTTACCTTCAGGGATCGTTCACGGAATTAAGGGAATCTTGTGCGTCACTATCGAGGGTCCAAACCGACCATATCATCATAGCTCCATGAAAATACGTCGAGAAATTCCTTAGCGGACCGATCATATCTCCCAATTCCTCACTCTCCACTATCTTAAGTTCCCTTTTTACTTCTTAGAACCTAAGTTTATTGTGCGCGTTTCATCTTCACAAGGCACGAGGAGGGTTCATCTTTTCATTGCTTTCTTACATAAGGTCTTCCTCGAATTACTTGAAGTAATGGCGATTATGGGGATTTCAAAATTAACGGAGGAATTTACGAGTCTATTGGATTATTAGGTGTTAATTGATGAATGGTCTGAATGAATAAAGAATAGAACATGTTATAAGGATGGAATTAAAAGGAAAGAGAGTATTGGATTTAAAATGCGCTATCAATTCATTAATATTAATGCCATAAGAAAAGGTCCATTTACTGATTACACTTGTCACCATGGACAAAATGATCAAGTGTAGATAACCGGAGGTACTTTACTCGAAATTGAGTGCAGAGGATATCCTCCGTTGTCGGTTGTCAAGCTCTGCTCCTCGACCATGGGTGAAACTAGGGCCTCATATAAGGAATCCGGTTGGATGACATCTATGGATGGATCATCTGGTGATCATACTGTACTTGCGGATGTTGGATGACCGGTTTGGTGAAGACCTCAGTAATTCTCGGGACTATTTTCATTTTCCGTCTCACTGGTGAACCTCTGATTCGAAGCATCCTCCTCATCCAGAATCGCCCATCCACGAGGCATCCTCCTCATACCCCAAACCACAACGGCCTATCTTACGAATAGCGGTATAGGCTCGACGATTCCTTGCAAGGCGGTGCCCAAGCCTTTCCCCTCTTGATACCCGTTTCTTGACATTACTTTGGCCACCATAGCCATAGCCCCTTCCTTCCCGGTATCTTGCAATTCAAGGGCACGGAAAGAACTCTCCAATGATTCCTCGCGCTTCCACATAAGGAAGTGATTGCGGCTTAGTGACGATATGGCCTCTTCGCCCCTTACCGTGATGATTTTGCCGTCCTTAATGTATTTGATCTTACGGTGTAAGGTTGAAGGAGCAGCGTTCGCGAGTGGATCCACGGCCTCCCTAATAACATAGTGTAAAGCGGCTCAATGTTCATCACTTGAAGCGTGGCGTTGAAAGTACATGCCCTAACTTGGATTGGCAAGTCAATGTCTCCCGGTACCTCTCTCTGGTACCGTCAAAGGCTCTTACCACCATTGCACTCGGCGTATATGCGATTGGTCAACCGTGCTTTGGCTAAGGTCGCGCTAGCGGTACATTGAGGCGATCCGTTATCGATGAGAACCTTGGCCACTATACAACCCTTACACTTCACGATTACATGTAGAGCTTTATTGTGCCCTAAGCCCGCAGTCTACCTCTTCTTGAAAAGGCTACAGCTGGATGCAGATTTGTCCTACTATTTTCTCAAAGCGCCGGAGTAATGTCGGGGTTCACAAAGGCGATCCGAGGATTCTTTGTAGGGCTTGTCGGTGGACTTAGAGCTCGGGATCGGTGATATGATGAAATTCGGGCGGGTTTTTCTCAATTGCTCCACCACGTCATACTCGCTTTGCTTCATTATTTGGAGCAGCAGTTCTTCATCTTCCTTGCGCTCAATAGGCTCTGCTTCCTCTGCTTTCTCAACCTCCTCTTCCGTGTTTCTTGATGACTCTCCCATTTTTACTTTCCCTTTTTTCTTCTCTCTTTCTTCATTCCCGTAACACCTCCCACTTAGAGTTATAAACTCGACTTCTTGCTCAGTGGAGAAGGTTTTGTTGCAATAACGGGCCGAAGCTGGTTTGGGAGTAATGTTGCTAGCGAGCCCGGCATAAGTCATCTGAAATGCTCGTGAGGAAGCGAAACATGGTTTTGGTGGTGTCGGAGGTGAGGCAAAGCTAGGGCGGATGTCTTTGTAGCTCCCTGAGTAAAAACTTGGAAATTATAGTTCCAAGGGACTGCGTGAGTATTGGTGACAGGAAGCTGGGGCGTAGTTCGGATAACTGTTACTGGCGGTGAGGCTACTGGGGGTGAGAAAGTGATTCTGGGCTTGGAGGTAGAAGCAGTTTGGCTGAGTCTAGCGGTGTTCACTTCCCCTTCTGCCTTTGTCTGGCATCTCGAACTTTAGAGATAACAAATTTCGGACTTCTTGCACAGACCCCTCATAATCTTGCGACTTATGGTCATTGCCCCTCCATGTAAGGACACCGTACTCTCTTCAAACCACTGCTACCTGAGGGCAAAGGTGACCTTCTCTTACTGATATGGCAAAAATTTCTTTGAAATAAGGGACCAACTTGTCCACTTCCGGTGTTGATCCTTCTCCCTCAGACTCTATCATATTCACACCACTACCCGCATTATGGTTAGGTAGTGGGTTTGAGGTGACATTGGGGAGGGAACCATTTCCCTCGATTTTCAACCACCCGTTCCGGATTAGAGCGTGCACTCTCCCTCTGAGTGCCCATGATTGTCGATTGAATGCCCTTGTGCTCCTCCATGATACTCACAATGGCGGTGGCATCATACCACACAGGATATGGCGGGTGGATTGGGTCTAAAGGTGATGCGATTTGGTTTATCTGACAAGGTATCGGTATATTTCACCGAGAGGAGGAAGGGGTGGATCAGGATTCCTTGGAGGTCTTGGGTTATTTTGTGGTGGTCGTGGTTGAGCTGGAGGAGGAGGTGGTCTTGGTTGGAAATTTGCAGGTGGGGCGTATTGTGGGCGTGGTTGTGAATAATTAGGGAAAGGGGTGGGATGTTTGTGATAGTTGGGCCATGAGAGGAGGATATGGCGGTAGTTATTTTGGGGGAATTGGGGAAAATTATTCTGTCGAGTGAGGGAATGCACATCACTCTCCTTCTTCTTGCCAAAATTAGCAGTCTTTTTCACAGGGTTCTCAGTCAACTCCTATAGCCTTCCTATTCTCAGATTAGCTTCAATTCTCTCACCGGCTTGGATGATATCTGAGAAACTGTTGGAGGTATTTCCAATCATCGAGGTTGAAGTAGGAGCCTTCAATGTTTCAATGAATAGGGAGCGAGTTCATTGTCGATCCAGGAGGATATATACAGACTTTCTCCCTCCATCGTTGGGCATCTTGCTTAAAACCTTCCCGGTCTTTACTGCAGGTTACGGAGTCCCTCCTTGTGGGTGCTACATCACAATTGAATTTGTCTTTGCTTTAGAAAGGTATCGGCTAAGTCCTTCCGAGTGCAACTGCTCTGTCAATTGTATGCACCATCTCGAGCTGCTCGGAGGCTCTCGTGAAAGAAGTGAATGAGAAGTCTATCGTCTTCTGTTAAAGCGGACATTTTGGCAATGTAGGTTGCAGTGGATCTGAGGATCTGAGTTTCCATTGTATTTGTGAAATCGGGAACCTTGAATTTGGGTGGTACCACCACATCGGCACCAATCTCGGTGGCGACACATCATTGAGCCATACATGTTCAACCCTTCTATTGCTCTCAATCTTTCTTCTAGAGCGAGATAGTTTCGTTTTCTCTCACCCTATGTTCTCCTTCCACGCATGATACGCTCCTCCAGCGGGAGGCGAGGTGGAGTAAAGCTGGAGGATCGGGATTGAATGATGAGGCTCGGCATTTGAGGCAATGGGTAATAGGAAAAAGGTGGGTCATTATTTATGGTCACCGGATTGTGATGATTGTCGGTCGGAATGGGAGGCGAAAGGTAAAAGAGGTTGAAGCTTCGAGGATCATTTGTTGTAGGAGGCGGAGGAGGTAATGGTGGGCTAGGTTAGAGCGGGTTTGCTCTGAGACATTTCCTTCATTAGTCTCATAATTTGAGAAAGTGATCTTTCAACTCGGAGACTGTCCTGTAGGTTACGTACGTGCTCCTGATTTTCCATTATCTTCCTCGTTCGAGATCTTGTTAAGTACACTCGCTTGAGTTGGATCGTGTGCTTGGTCAGACTTGCCTTGTTTGAATCAATATTGATTTCCTGTGAGGTGTAAAAAAGAAAATTTTAAATAAACTTCGAATTTTGCAAAGAAACTAAAAGTCCTGGTCTAGGCAGAAGGATCTGATGGCATTTGAGAGCGGGTTGAAATCAGAAAAGGATAATCGCCTCGGCTTTATCATGGCATCGTTCGATAGTCGGCCCAGTGAATGACGGGATTGAATGCGCATTTATGATACTGTCCATATATCGCATTTCAATTTTCACATAACCCTAGCGAGGAAGTTCCTACGGAGTCATACTATTCATTCACAAATTTTGCTAAACAATGGTCCAAAATCACTTCATTAATCGAGCAATTTGTACATCGTATCTTTTACATTGGCCTAGGCTCGAAGGTTCTTTATAATAAGATGACATTTTACGAGATACTCATATAACCTTTCTTCTTGCTTGGCGGGGTCGAATGCTTTGAGCGTACTCGGATTCGGTAATAATTCTTGTTTTCCCGTGCTATTGTTCTCTCGGTGGTCAACATTCTCTTTCAGTCCTTGATAGAGAGCGACATTTTCTTTCTCTTTCCTTTCTTTAGCACACTCTTTCAAGATATTGTTGATGAGTAGTGCTTGTTCTTTCAATTCGAGCTTCTTCTTTTTGTTTTCTTGCTTGTACTCTTCGATGAGTATCTCTTGGTATTTCATCTTTTCCTGAAGCTTACTATTCTGCACTTTTGCTTCTTTGACCTCAGCTTGGAGAGAGTTTCTTTCTTTTTCCCACTGTACCTCTTGCTCTTCGAACCCTATCCTTTCGGCCCTTGCCTCTTCCTTGAGCTTTCTTACCCTTCTCTTAAGTTTCTGCTGTTGGTCCTCCAATTGTTTCATTTGTTCTTGCAGCTGTGAGTTCTCGGTATTTGCCTTTTATAGCGAGTCAACCAGGCGATTATCAGCTTCCTCTAATAGGGCGTCTTGGCGAGGGTTGTCGTCCTTGAATTCTACTGATGGCGTTCTTGGTCCCTATCAGCTCTCCATTTAAGGTAATCGCCCGAGGCACTTGGGCCTTTGGGTGATCTCTCCATTAGAGTGATGTCTTCCCAGGACTTGCGAGCCATTTTCAACCCTTCTTCTTCCTTGAGCTCATGGTAGAAGTGACCTTGGTGGTATTCTTTAATGTTGATCATGGACTGTGTTGAGCCAAACTGCCTCATTACGATCTTTGGAGTGTAACTTGTATATGCGGTTATTCCAATTAGGGACACCGATGAATACCTCTGTACCAATCAAGGCGGGTTGGCTTGGCGTCCACGACTTCCTCCAACGATAATCATGGCTATTGAAACTCAAAATCCGTTCCCACCACTGTTTTCATTCTTGGTGATCACTAACCGGATCATCTTCTCAATGAGAGGCTGGTCAAGGTACCAAGTCAATCCTTTTGTCTCCACGGGACACATGTGGTGATAGTCAGTATAATAGCGAGCAACACTTAATGGACCCTTTCCCTGTTATCTGCGAGTAAGTTAGGGTTAACAAGGTTTCGGCAAGAATTGCCGTATCGGATGATCCCTGCCTTCCTATTGTCCAAAATACCTCCTTTGCGCAAGTGATGATCCCCAATGGCCCGGGAGCAGGATCGGACCATAGATTCCCACGGCGAGTGCCACGGAGCTTGATCCCACTGTTTCTCTTGGAGGTAATGATCTAATCGCTTCTCAAGTCGTCCAATGCCATCCATGCGTGTTCCTTTGGTGTTTCTCTGGACTTTACTTCTTCCGGGGAGAACCCAACATATGTGCCAACCGTTTCCAGTGCGCCTATGCTCGAGGTGTAAGTAGATCCGGTTACGCAATGAGTATGGGATCCCCGGCAATGCCCGATATTCCTCCATAGTGGGGGCCGTATCAATGTCATTGAAAGAGAATACCCCGTACTTAGGATTCCAAACCGACAACATGGCTTTTAATGCAGGGATTTGGACCTTGACTTGCATTAAGGTTGCAATCCTTCCGTACTTCTCTTCAAAGCGTACCTTGACACGATCGAAGCAACCTCCATCCGTTAGACAGACCCTCTAGGCTATTCATTCTGACCTCTATTTTATTCAGATCTAGCAAAGGTAGCGAGCTAGTAGGTGCCTCGGAAGCATCATTTTGCGAGGGTACCGGACTATGAACTGATTCGGACCAAAGTTTAGCATTCTGAACCTTTTCTGCCGACTGACTCGAGGATGCCATGATAAAAATGATGCCTATCCTTTTATAGACCCTTGGTTTGTAACGCTGCTTGGGAAAACTTGTTAGTAAGACAAATTAGGGTAATTTTGAATCATCTTTGTTGGGTGACACGTACACATTTATCGAAGTAGGAAAATGTGTAGTCGTTTTAGTAGGATTCAAGATTACCCTCAAAAGAAATGAACAAAAGGAAATTAAAGCAGAATAGGGTAAGAGTAAGTATGCCCCTTTTGTCCTATAGAAGGGAGACTCTAACACAGGGTAAGCTCTACCTACCGGATAGTTCTATCTTATGAGGCGGTTTACTACGGCTTTCGGCTATCGTGACGGTTTAGCTCGGGATCTAATTTTCTAATAGCCACGAGTTCCCAAATTGCCCCTACATGCAGAGAGCCCCATCCTACCCCATGATATTATCGGAAAATTCCACGGGTATCACGGTAAATAGAACGAGTTTCAATTTGAGCGAAGCCTTCACGGATACTAACGGTAAAACCCACGAATGCAGCTACATGACCCCTCCTACTTTCCTAAAAGGGTAAGAAAGCCGGGTTACCATAGTGTGTGAGGACATTGTGTAAGTGTTCGGTGTGTGAAGGGACACTTTTACCTCTTCCCAATTCGGGGATTTTATTTTTCCATTTTTTCTTTTTTTCCTTTTTCTTTGAAATGAAGAGCTCTGTAGGAGATAGAACAGGCAAAACAAAATAGTTAGTAGCGATAATAATTAGCATATAAGACATCGCCGAGTGAGCCCCTCTAAATATAATTTGATCGGACAAAAATTAAGCCTACTTTTGGACCTCTAGACTGGGGTTGGGTCAATATGTCCCCGATTGGAGTCGCCAGTATCATGATGGATTTTGCGGTCGCTGACGATCACTCACGAAGTGGGAAAAAGTGAGTCGCCACCTTAGTTTTGAGGAAACTAAAGAAAACCATTTGAGAAGTTAAATTAAAAATGAAACCACTTCAAAGCAGAGATTCTAAGTTCGGGGTCCGTAAACGGGTGGGGAAGGTGTTAGGCACCCCACCTCGTCCCTTAATAAGGGTAAGTAGATTTAATTCTGCGTCCTTTACAAATTAGGTAGAAGGGCTTAGGCGGCAATGTTAGTCCTTTTGGTAAAAGGAATATTTGATTTTTCACTAAATTTGGATCACCCAGATACATAAGTAAATGAGACAGCCTTAGTGAATTACTTTTGTATGTTGATTTTACTTGAAAAGGAATGTTTTATTTAAAATTTAATTTAGAAGATCGGATAAGAACTCTCTTCCGAACCTCTTTTAGATATTCATTAAAATTTTGGTTGGGGGTCGGATAAGGACTCTCTTAGATCCCTAATAAATATTTATTAGAGATTTTAATTTGAGATCGGATAAGAACTCTCCTCCGACCTCTTTTAAGTATTTATTAAAATTTTAAGCTGAGACCGGATAAGAACTCTCCTCCAATCTCTATTAAGCATTTATTGAAATTTTAAGCTGAGACCGGATAAGAACTCTCCTCCGATCTCTTTTAAATATTTATTGAAATTTTAAGCTGAGACCGGATAAGAACTCTCCTCCGATCTCTTTTAAATATTTATTAAAAGTTTTGAATTGGGGTCGGGTAAGAACTCTCCTCCAATCTCTACTAAGTATTTATTAAAACTTTAAGCTGAAACCGGATAAGAACTCTCCTCCGATCTCTTTCGGGTTAGCGAGAGCTGGAAGGGGCTTTGCCGATCTCCCGAATTTCAATTTTAGCTACATGTCACGAGAACCTAAAACTAAGGTTTCTGGCATTCAAAATGCTGGAGATAAGGTTTCTTGATACCCTATGACTAAATGGGTAATACTAAACTCGATTTACCGACCTTCCATGTAGTCATTTCACGCATACCTATTAATGTCCGATCTGTTCTGTCTAGTTTATTTTGGTTTTATTCCTCTTCATGGCATCTTGCGAATTCCGTTCACGTCGGCCTAATAGTTTGGCTATTTTCTGCGTGTTATTCAAGCTTTCTCTTTTAAAGAGGCCCTTAAGTTGCGATTCCTATATTTTGCCTGACCACTTACACGCTACTAGGAGCTAAAAGCTCGTATTCAGAAATGACGAAAATTGATGAAATGATGGACCGATCACTAAAGAGAATTCGAGAATAACGTTCTTTGAGATTTTTTTGCTTAGAATAAACTTAGAAACGCGTGCGTAAAGAGAACAAAGAAAGTGCGAAAAGTAAACACAAATACTTAATAAAGCAGAATATGAACTCTTACCGTGAGGAGCCAAATATATTGAAATAAGCGTGAGGTGGTAAATAGTGATGAAGACGCGGATTGATCGGCTGAGAGTTGATGTCCGTCGTGAAACCGAGAGATGCTTTAGCTAAAAGGTAAGCAGGTAAGAACCAGTGAAAGGAAGTTGCGCTTGAACAGAGGAAAGGAAAGCGAGATGATGAGAGTATGACCGGATAATGAACAAACTGGAAATGTAGAGTTCGAGATTCAAAATCTTTTCAAGAAAACACTCCAAAAACTAGTTTCAAAAGTCTTTTAATCACTACAAAAGCAGAGTAACAAACCGAATGAAGTTTGAGTTCCTCCACGATAATAGCGACCTCTTGCCTATATTTTTGTCCCTTGAACAGTTTTTATGCCGGTATTTATAGGAATCGGGTGCTCTTCGTGAAGGGTCGGGATTTATTTGAGGAGTTGGAGGGTCGAGATCTCGAAGGACATGATCGGAGGTTCTGGAATTAAAGAGAATCAAAATGAATGGTTGAGATCACTCTTCATAATATTTGTCCTTTTCTTCTTTTCATCTGACGGTCCCAAATTTCCTTGTCCGGAACGATCAGGGCTAAGAGTGAAAGACGCTGGTATTGTCGTCTTCTCTTTTGATCCAAGGGTTCTGATTCATCCTTACAAGTGAGATCAACGGTGGACATTGGGATGTACAGATGTCATGACATACCACGCACTGTCGGCGTGCGAGCGATTCTTAGGCGTGCGGTGGAGATCTCGTCGCCACGCTTTAACTACCTCGGCTCGATTACGGCGGCGGTTATTGGGATTTGTCTTATTCTTTTTGTCTTCCGATCCTCCCCTAGCTCCTATTCCGATCTCTCATGCCGATCTCCTATTTCCGATCTCTATTATCCCTTAATCGATGCGGATTCGGTCCAAGCATTAATTACATCTCGATTCTCGAAGCGTCCGCTTCGTTTTCCGCTTAGCAATAAATGCTCATTTTCCCCTATATATACCCCTGTTGATAGTGGCATTTCCTTCATTCGATTTTTCTCTCTTTCTCCTTGTTTCTCGGTTCTATTGCTCGTGAAAGTTCCGCTACAATCGTGGTTTTGATCCTCTTCCGATGGAATTCTTATTCCTCGATGAAAATTCGACCGGTGATTGCTTCCTCAAGTTCATTCGGCTTTTCTCCACATTGAGTGTTCCGACAGCGGTTTTCTCCCACATTGGGTGTTCCGACAGCGGATTAAGCTTCCGGTCGGCAATATCCTTGGGATCAGTTATAAACTGATCCTTAGATCACCTGGGAGTATCCTTGGGATCAGTTATAAACTGATCCTTAGATCGGCCTCTTCAGATAGGATTTTTCACCGGTCTCTAGAGATCGCCCGAATGATGTAATTTTTCAATGTAATCAGATCTCTAGAGATCGGCCACATGATGTAGCTAGACCTTTATTGTAATCCGATCCCTAGAGATCGCCCAAATGATGTAATCCGATCTTTTGAGAATAAAGACTTTATTTTGTCGGTTATCATCTTATTTTTGCATTGATTATTTTCCGATCTCTAATGTGGTTATCCGATCTGGTTCTTTACCTGAATGACACTTAACTGATCCTTTATTCAAAATATTTAAATTATTATGCCGATCTCCAATTAACCGATCTCTGAACATTCGGATATTTGAGAGAAGTGTCGTAACGGTATCGAGTCCCACCAATCGATCGCGCCTAGAACCTCGCGAGCATTAAATGCTCGGACTAGTATAAATAGGGAGGGTTAGCCGCTTGTTCTCTCATTCCATTTTCAATCCCTGCTCACAACTCAAGTTCTCTCATTTTCTCCGGTCTCTCCGCCGATCGGACTCGGTAAGGACTTTGATCTTCTTTCTTGTTTAAGTTCTTTGTTTCTTTTAAAAATGAGCGGTGCAGAAGGTCGAGAGCGCGAGCCCTCCTTCCATTCGTTCTCATGGTCATCGTCGACGAAGAAGAGGCGATCGCCCAAATGCAACCTAAACCCCTAGGGTCTGCTCCAGTCGGGTCGGGTCATACCGTCAAGGCTTGCACCACCTTCAAGGAGAGAGACCCTTCCTATAGACGAGCTTCCGTCGGTTCTTGAGAATCCGATCTGCAATCGCTTGTTCAAGAATACAATATTTGTCTGATTCATATGAGTGATCAAGTGCCATGGCGATCTTCGTGTCGATCACTCCTTTGAAGAGGATGACATGGTCATGGTGTATGAAGAAACGATTAAAGGCGGTCCGAGGTTCCCTCTAGCCGATTTCTATAAGGAGGTCCTAAAATTTCACGAATATCCATTGTTCAAATCCACCCCAACTCGTGGCGGATCTTGGTTGCTTTCCGAGGTCTATGCCGAGCTAAGGGAATCAGACCTCTACGGCTAAGGTGTTCGCCGAGCTACGGACTAACTTCGCGAAAGGATGACGAACCTTTGGTTCTTTCAGTGAAGCCTCGTTGCGGACTCTTTTCCGATCTGCCCTCATCCCTTAAGAATTGGAAGAACCGGTTCTTCATTCCGAGGAGTAAAGATCCGAGCCGCTGAGGACTTTCCTCGTAGTGGTGGTACCAGGCCCCGCTCAAGCACATTACCACGAGTCAAGAGGAAAGCTTGATAGTGATGGAGTGAAAAGTCGTGCCGCTACTCTAAAATATTCTGTCCAAATGCGGTGGCTGAATCGCACCATTGGACCATGCAATCGATCACCGCCGAGATCGCGAACTTCCGCTCTCGACCTCGGCATTGGTATTTTCTATATCTCGATTCTCGGGACCTTAGCGATCTCACTAACCTCTTTTTCGTGCGGTATGGCGGGTGGTGAAGGTTCTAGGAAACGAAAGAAAGAAAGAGAGATCTCTGAAGATAAAAGAGATGAAGCGTTGAACGACTTCAAACACCGATCACGAACACGGGAGATACAAAGAGACCCGCCTCAACCTTCGGTCCGCCGACCACCTGAAGCCGCGGATCTCCTCCTAGATCGGAAGAGCACCCGCCTCTCTCGCTTATTCCAAGCACGGGAAGGAGCCCTCTCAATCTTCCGGGAGGACCTCTTCTCGTGGTGCTCGACATCTTGATCGCTTGAAGAATAACCGATCGTTAGGAGAACTCCGATTTTGCCAAAGTCCCGATCTACCATCTTCTTTCAAGAGGATCGACAGCTATCCTGAATGGTCTCGATGATATCTTGACTCAACCATGAGCTTGAATGTGGAGTGTCTGGTGAACCGGACCATGATTGAGAAAAGATTCAACGTGCAGGTAAGGAGGTCGGAAGAAAAATCAGAATTGGCTTCCTCCGATCCCAACTCTCATCCGCCGGATTATATATCTCAAGTCGAGGGCAGGCGAAGTACCATGAAGACCGGTGGCCGAGAAGTCTCGTGACTGGTGAAGAGAACGGGCTCTCGGAGAGGTCCGTGCACTTCGTGCCAATGAAGCGCTCAGGTCGCCCAACTCATCGAAGAGCTTAAGGAGAAAGACGAGGAGCTTAAGGCGAAAGATGAAGAGATGGTGACAGGGATAGCCGGAGCCTATGTGAATGCTCACAAGGACCTCTTGGCCGAACTTCAAAAGCGCTATCCTGAAGAGGACTTCTCTTGGATGGACGACCTGGCTCCCGGGGGCGATGGTGAAGATAGTGAGGAGGAGGGCGAGGAAGAGAGAGAGAGTGAGCAGAATGTAAATCAGGCTGGGGGCGATCCCCCAGCCGAATAACTTGTACAAATTATGAAATGAAATGGAATATCTATTTTGTTCAATGAATGGATGTGATTGGAAAATCTTTGAATTGCCTAAGTATTTGATTGTATGAGCACAGCAAAACAAAAACTAAATGTGATTATTAATCTAAGTATGAGAGATCGGAAAGCACTTTAAGCATGAGATCGGTAGGGAAGAAATGCTGAACGGAACTTGATTGAAAATTTAACTCGAACACTTAAGATCGGAACCCTCATTAAACCGAACCCAAACTTTAACTGTTAAACTTTCGGAAAGGAGGTCGGCAATAAAACTGGTAGGAAAAGATCTAGTGCCAGTTCATCTTAGAGATCAGGAATATACTTGACAGGTCCGGAAATTCGACAACGGGTTTGAGAGGTCGGTAAATGATTTGAGAGATCGGCGAGGCCTTAATGAATATGAGGACTCAGCATTAATTCAATTCTTTGTGAGGAGAGATCGGAAATGTGACCGCCTATCAAAGAGGGATCGGAAACGTGATTAGCTGTTCAATTTTTATTGATTCTAGGGATCGGCCAAAATATGGTGTCGACATTCCTCTTTACATTTTTCTGCACTCTCTTGTTTTTCACTCTCATCAGTTCCTTTCTCATTTTCTCTCTTCTTACCATTTTCACTCTTCTCGTGTTTTTCACTCCCATCATTATTTACAACTCTCCCACTTCTTAAAGTAATAGCTTGACATTGCTCTCTTGGGTTTTCTGGTTGACTTGGCAGTTTTCCAAAAGATTTAGCACTTGAGGAAGATGCTTGTTGTGCAATCTGGTTTTCCAGCATTCTGTTATGTGTTTGCATCTGTTCCAGCCTTGCTTTCATCTCTCTCATCTCCTCATCATGCTTATTTTGGTTAGTAAGAATCATGCAATAAAGCTTCATGGTGGAATTTCGTTCTTGCGGTTTTGGTGGAGGTTCATATTTTTTCTCATGAAAATTAGGCGTTGGTTGCCTATTTTGTTGATATGGAACTTGACTCTACCTGTTGTGGTTGAAAATTCGATTTTGAACTTGATTTTGCTGATTTCCCCATGAAAAGTTGGGATGATTCCTCCAATTTGGATTGTAAGTTTGAGAATAAGAATTCCCCATTTGTTTGTTTCCATAATTACCAACATATGCTGCTTGTTCTCCATAGTCTACTCCACAGCTGGTAGTTTCCTCTGCATAAGCCACTTGTTGTGAACTTCCAGCTGATGATGTTGAACTAACCAACATACTCAAGTCTTCCATCTTCTTAGCAAGGACATTTGTAAGTGCATCAAACTTTGCATTAATCATGTTGAATGGATCAAGATCATACATTCCAGCAGCTTGCCTCTTTTGAGTTGGAGCTGGTCCTCTTGGACTACTCCAAAGATGAGTATTCTTTGCAATTTTCTCCAATAGCTCATAAGCTTCATCTTCATGCTTTATAATAAATTCTCCTCCTGTTTGAGCATCAATAATCCCTTTGATTGCAGGAGTGACATTTGTGTAAAAATTCTGATTTATCATCCATTTTAGAATGGCATGATGTGGGCATAATCTCTCTAATTCCTTCCATCTCATCCATGACTCATAGAGAGTTTCATCCTCTCTTGGTCTGAAAGCTGTCATTTGATTCCTCAACTCTTGAGTTTTCAGTGGAAAATATTGGGCAAGAAATGCATCTGAGTTGCTCCCAATTTGTGATGGAGTTGTGAGGTAAAGAATCAAGCCAATCCAATGCTCTATCTTTCAAAGAGAATGGGAATAGCTTCAATCTTCTTTGCATCATCGACACTCCAGTTGTTTTTGCATGTCACGTATCATAGCAAATTTCTTCAGATGTGTGTGTGGATTTTCAGAAGGATGACCTCCAAATTGAGAATTCTGAATCATTTGAAGAACTCCAAATTCCATCTTGTAACTATTTGCATCAATCCTTGGTCTTGCTATACTCTCTCTCAAGTCATCAAAACGTGGAAAAGCATGATCCATCATACTTCCCCTAGGCAGATTAGCATTAACAACTTCTTCACCTTGGGCTGCATTTTCGTTGTTTCGATCATTTCCAGTATTACCAACACCAAATCTAATCCTCTCATCAGCCATGTCTGCTTCTAATTCAGTTTCTCTCAATGCTTCTTTCCTTTTTCTGGTTTCTTTCTTGTTGGCCTTACAAAACTTTTCAATTTGTGGTTGAACAATAAGGATGTGTCACTTGTGCTTCTAGCTCTTCTCAAAAAAGAGTAAAATTACCTTAAAAAGAACAAACAAACACAAGATGAAAAGATAACAAAGATAAAACTATAAACAACTAAAATAATCAAAAACTCAATATTAAACAAACAACTCCCCGGCAACGGCGCCAAAAAACTTGATGCGTCCCTACCGCAAGTGCACGGGTCGTACAAGTAGTATAGAAAAGATATCGATCCCACGAGGAGTCGTGTTAATGATTGAATTTTTGATATAAAAGTTGACTAAATCGAAGTATTTATGAAATTAAAGTAATGAATTGATGGATAATGGAGCGTGAAATCTATATGTGCAAAATCAATATTCTATTCAACAATGTATTGCATTAAACTAAAATTGCATCAAATTGAAATAAGCAAGTTCAAATATGACAATATTGAAAATGGCAAGCAATTAAATTCAATTGAAAATTAACAATGGTAAAAAGCGATTAGGAGTTGAGATTTCATATTTGAGCTATTTTGGGATTTTAAATTGGTTATCCAATCTTATGAAACTTATGGGTTTTAAGGTGATTAATTCTTAAATCCTTTGAATTCTCTTTCGAGTGAGACAAAGAGTGCCTTAATCAAACTAATCCTACTTTCGTGGAGTTATAATTAATTAAGACTCATTAAGTTCTTTAATTAATCTGTGAATCCTCTTAATCCTTAGCCTATTTCTAGGTCTAAGTTAATTAAGTCCAATTTCTTGATTATCTATCACAAGGCCTTCTCCTTTCGGTGCTTCAACCATGGATTAAGAACATCACTTAATGGGATCCTACACTAAGCATGTCATTAAGCATACAAGAAATGAATAAAACTCATTAAGACCACAAAATATGGATTACCCAATCAAAATCCACAAAATATCTCAAATATTACAACCCTTACTCCAGAATCAAAAGTAAACTACTCACTATCCATAATGCTTACAAGATATGATGAGTTTAAATGGAAATAAAGCTTTAATCTAAGCTAAGAAGTAAGAAATTAAACACTAGAAATGTAGAAAAATGTAAGGAAAGAAAGAAATCTGCAAATCTTGGTTGAAAATGGTGTGGAAGGTGGAAGTGACTCTTCAAATTCTGCTCAGCCCCTCCTTTCCTTTTCTGCTCCCTTGTCTCTCTTGTCTCCCCTCTAAAATGGGATAATGAGACTATTTATAGCATTTTTCTGACATGGAGCCCTAAAATGGTATGTTCTAGGAGGAATTATTTGAGGGAATCTCCTGTCAGCTCATTAATGAGCTCTTTATGGGACTGCATAAGTGGACTGTATAAGTTATGCAGTCCCTTATGCGCTTTTCACTGGTTCTGAATCACTTATGCGAAACTGCATGACTTGGTGCATAGGTTATGCACAATTCCGTGAAGATGCATAAGGGAGGCGAGAATGTGCATAAGCTATGCAGTCTCCTTATGCACATTTCGGTTGGTTCTGAACAGTAATCTTTCTCCTTATGCAGATCTGCATAGCTTATGCGGCAAGTTATGCACAGTTTGGTCAATGCATATTTCAGCTTGAAAACTTGTTTTTGACATCTTTGGTGTAGAAGTCACTCCTCAAGAGCAAAATTTCTCTTGATCCTTCCAAAACACCATTTTTCCTACAAAACAAAGTAGAATTTACAAATTAATCTAAAATTGACAATTATGAAAAACTAACTAAATAACTAATGAAATTAGCTAAAAGTGACTAATAATCAAATAAAATGGCTATGAATTTAAATCTAAATGATTATGCAAAATGTATGCATCAAATACCCCCAAACTCAAGCTTTTGCTTGTCCTCAAGCAAACTTTAAAATGACATGCAAAATTTTTAGGGTGCCTTATCCAAAGAGCTATGAAAATTACCCATTAAAGTAACTTAACACACCTTTAGCCATACCAACAATCCATATACCCATCCTTCAAAATGCAAAGAATTTAATGCTTATCCAAGCTTTCACCGCTTAGCCATCAAGTCAATTATCATTCAAAATCCCCAAACCAACAAATCAAAAGAGATAGTCATGCTCAAAAGGAATTCTAGGACAATCAATAACCAAAGTATCTCAACATGGAATGATAGAATTGAATGAATAGATGAATAGTTTTCCAATCCCATAGGCAAATTCCCTACTCCCATCTCCACTAATGTAGCAAGTACTATCAAGAGATCAAAGGTCTTTTTAGGGATGTAATGGGGCCATGGGGTTCAAAATGAGGCTAAGAAGAAAAATGGGTAAAAAGGGTTCAAAGCATGAGAATATTTTCAATTTTGACAACATAAGGTACACCTTTTTATTTTATTACATTTTTTTTCTTTTTCTCTTCTTTTTTTATATATATAAGTGGAGGAAAGAAATACACAATGAGAATTGTCAAGTGCTAGCATAGTTTTCAAAACACATAAAAATGAGGGACATTTGATTTTTTAAACTTGCATTTTGTATTTTCTTTTGATGATTGTCCTTAAAATTTGCCACCCCCAAACTCATTTCTTTAATACTTTGGGTGGATTTCTTTCATTTTGAATGGCAATAGTGAAAAGCACATATACTAGCACTTTTACAAGATGACAAGCACTTCTTCTCCCTTTTATTGTATATTTTTTTCTTTTTCTTTTTTTTTACTTTTTTTTATTTTTTATGTACCTAATATTATGAATAATTATTCTCATGAAAAGGGTTGGAGTGTTTGGTTCATTGGCTAGGTGGTAATAAGGATTTCAAGAAAAATTAGGGATAAAAAGGCTCAAAGGGGTTTGCAAGGGTAAATTTTAATTAGGAAAAAGGGCCAAAGGTTCAAAATGAGAAGGTTTAAATCAAAGAATGCCTAATCATTTCTCTTTTCAAGTATAAGCTGGTATTTCGCCTTGAAAGGTTTAGAAAATTTGTTCTAGGATTGGTGAGACATCATTTGACTACCTTATATCCAATAACTCCCTCTAAACACTTCCATCTCAAAATGACTAGTTGGGTGGCTTTTTGGCTAAGAAGATATAGGCAAGGGATAGACACTTCAAAACTTTGCACCTCTTAGGAACTTTCAATCCACAAACCCAACTAAAGGGTGAGTCAAATCACTCTCATAGGTAACTTTTCAAAACTCAAGGGATTTGGCAAAAGATTTTAATGCATGGTGCATGATTCCTAAAATGAGTAATGCATTAACTAAATGGAGGGAGTCTATTTGTATGCAATGTGTACAATTTCTAAGTGATGTATAATGTGTGTGTAAATGTGTTATGTATATGTATGTGTGGAAATATATGTAAAATATTTACAATATATGTAAATGAAATGGGATGAGATGCTCTTATACTCAAAATGTGAAAAATGAAGCAAAAATTAAGCAAAAATCAGAATGTGCACCCCCAAACTCAAAATTGGACATTGTCCTCAATGTCTCATGCAATGTGTTATCAAAAGTCAAAGTAAATGGTAATTACCAGGAATTGTAAAGATTAAGAGCAAAAAGAAAGAGTTACCTGGTATGTAGCAGATGAGAATTCAAGATAAAGGGATGCATAAGAAACTGCATAGGTTATGCAGAGTTAAGTGCTGTCCAGAGCATGTGCATAAGTAAGGTGCATAAGCCGTGCGGTGCTGCATAAGAGGCAATATATGTTGCATAGGCTATGCAGGACAGTTGCATAAGGGAAATACAACCTGTGCAGTGCTGCATAAGTAGCAGAAAGGGTTGCACAGGCTATGCAAAACAGTTGCATAAGGGAGATACAACCTGTGCAGTGTATACAAAAGCTGCTGCATGGGAATTGGCAAGGGAAATGTACAACCAGCAGTAGAAGTATTGAAATATATACAGAGTATGGGCAAATATGTACAAAAGGGCAATAAGTGCAATGAAAATTAAAGAAGACTAATGAAATAGCTATCCAATAAAACTTCAAGAAAAACAGAATTTAAAACAAACTAATTCAAAACAAGCAAACATAATTTGAAACAAACTATAAATGTTTGAACATATTTACAAAGAAAAGGTCCTACAAGATTGAACAAAAGTAAAACAGAAGCTAATCTATGTCTATTGTTTTGCCTTTGTCCAAGGATGTTGCTAAGGGGCTGGTCACATTGTCGAAATGATGGTCCGAGGAGGTGATGGAGGTGGGGGTGGCATGCCCAGAAAGATCATGAGTTGCTTCACCATCTCCTTCAGTTCTTTCTGTTTGTCCCTGGTTTCCATGACAAGGTCAAATAGTTGATCATGACGATCCTTGAGTGTATCAAGACCAGTGTCAAGCTTCCTATCCACAAAATATATGTCATCACTAAGCCTTTCAAGATAGGTGAATAAGGCTTTAGTGTTGAATGCAGGAGGGGCTGTGGATGAGGAAGGTTCAGCTGTAGGAGGTATGAAAGCAGGTAGCTGGAATGTCTGAGCAGTGAGGGGTGGGGTAGGTGTAGTAGGGTCTTTGTGGGTGATGTGAAAGGTTGGGTTTCGGTTGTGCAATAGGCTCGGCCACTGCAGGTGGGCGATATCAAAATATGACAAATTGAACCCTGTTTTGGTTAAGTGTGCAGTATCAAAATATAAAGTGTCCACAAGTGCTGGTATTGAGTGCTCTGCAGGATTAAAACCAAAATGCTTGGCTATGACAGTGATGAGCCCACCCAAAACAATGTCACCTATGGATTTGGTGGCAATATGCAGCACATGTTCACAAAAGAAATAACCAGGAGAAACCTTAACTTTGTGAAATGCACACCATAACATAAATAGTTCAGATTTTCCTACAGCACCAGAACTAGTCCCTCTGCCCAATATTGTGCTAGCAATTAGCCTATGAATAAACCTAAGTGCAGGGTCAAGAATTTGGGATGTTTTTTATCTTCCAACAGAGAAAGTTTGAGGTTGGTTTGTGATGATTCTCCAAAATTGGGCAGCATTCCAAATGCCCTTGTTGGCTACCTCTACTCCAGTATGTGGTACTCTAAATAACCCATCAATAGCAAAACCAAAAATGCTATGAAATTGGTCCAATGACAGCTCTCTATTTTGCCCTAAGCATCTAAATTTCATAATTGGTTTATGGTCTACATCATGCAATTTAAGGGTAGCAGAGAATGAAGAAATAAACTCCAAAACTAGAGTTGGATAAACTATCTCCTGTTTATGCACAAATTCCATCCAACCCATCCCATCAAGATATGCAACTATATTGTCAAATAAACCAAGGGATTGTAGAGAATCTGGATATATACCTAGTGGGTTGGACCCTCCTATCCTTGAGTCGCTTAAAAGTCGCCTTTTGAATTGTATCGGGAAGAGGCCAGGTAGCTTTGATACATGTGAGGTCACTGAAATTGTCTTTTATTGGAAGAGGGTGTAGAGGCTGGAGCTTTTGGCTTTTAGGTGGCGGTTCGACAATGGGGTGGGTGGGTCTTTGCGTTTGGACAGAGGAGGAGCAGAGGACATGGGTCGCATGATTTGGACCGAATTTTGCGTTTGTATGTGGTTGGGGAGGTGGTGGGGTGTCGCTTGTGGGGAGAATTGGAAGTGGGGGTATCGATGACAATGGAGAGACTTGAGAGGAGAGGCTGGACGGGAGTGGGAGGTGACTCCATTGCCGATGAAGAAGATGGAAAAGATAATGGGAAAGAAGAAAATCGAAGAAGAGTGAGAATTAGGGCAAATGTAGTGAGAATCGAAATGGAGAAGAAGGCGTGAGGAAGAGTTATGCGGAATGAGGATTGTGAGAGAAGAAGAGGCGGTGAAATGTGTTTATCGGGTGAAGGTGGGAAAGAAAAAGGAAAAAATTTGATTTAAATGGGTTTTGTGAAAGATTGCATAAGGGAAAGTGCATGTGCATGGCTTATGCACCGGCTTATGCAAGTGTTTCCTTGTTTTGAAGTGCAGAAAAATATGTCATGCGTATGCATAGGCCATGCACGTTGCTTATGCGTGTCTCGGCAACTTTTGAAAATTGGGAAGTGAAGTCATGCGGAGTGCATAAGTCATGCACTTTATGCACCTCTCTCGGCACTGGTTTTTCGAAAATCGGTCATGCAAAAGTGCATAGGCCATGCACTCATCTCATGCACTCTTCTGCAATTTTGGAACTTGGGTTGGTGGTCATGCGTAGTGCATAAGCTATGCACTCGCTTATGCACTCTTCGCAATTTTTGGTTTTTCGGTTTCGTCATGCGTATGCATAGGTTATGCACTCTGCTTATGCAGGTCTCGGCAACTTTGGTTTTTCTGGGTTTCTGGTCATGCAGAAGTGCATAGGTCATGCACGTTGCTTATGCACCCCTCGGCAGGTTTGAATTTTTGGAGTTTCTGGTCATGCAGAAGTGCATAGGTTATGCACTCTGCTTATGCAGACTTCGGCAGAGAGAAAAAAAACGCAGAATTTGAAGTTGTGCAAATGTGCATAAGTCATGCACTCACCTTATGCAAGTTTTGACAGATATGAAATTTGACAAAATGAGGTTATGCAGAGTTGCATAAGCTATGCACTCTCCTTATGCACTTGCAATAAAGGTGGAAAATGGCAAGAATTGTGGTTATGCAGGATTGCATAAGCTATGCAGTTGCTTATGCACAATTCAACAAAATTAAGATTGCAATGGAACATGATTTGCAAGTGTGAAAAATACCCTAAAATGAAGAAATATAATTCCATGAAGCATAAACCATGAGAAATTTTCACTAAAAACACATCAATATATACAAAGTGTATCAAAAAGGCATCACACAAGCATGTAAAAATGGATCCTACATAAAAGACCTTTGAGAACTATGCCATTTTAAGTCAAATTCTGCAAATCAACATTTAGCACATAAAATTCCATAAAATCTGCATGAAGTTGCATCTAACCACAAATGAGAAATGAACTTTCCAACTTTTGCTAAGAAAATGCAGCATTTCTACCTTGTATCCTATAACCCAAAGAAGCTCAAAACTGCAAAAATGACTCACTTACCCACCATATTAACATTATAAGCACAAGTATTAAAAAAAACACACCCAACCTCACCAAGAACTTGAGTGATCTGCTGCAGATTTTATTTTTCTGCTCTGTATAAACCATATAGCAACTTCAGCAGTTCACCAACCTTTCTCCATTGAAATACATCCAACCTCACCAAAAACACAAGCCATTTGCTACAGACACCCTTTTTGCTGCAGATTTCACTTTTCCTCTGCATAAACCAGATTGCAGCTCCTGCACAGGTTATGCAGCAAAAACCAAATCAGTTCTTTTGAAGAACAAAATTCTCAAGTTAAGAATTACTTCCCCAACAGTTCACCAGCCTTTCTTCATGGAATTACATCTACAAGGGACAAGATTTAACAATGTCAAAAATTGAATTTAGGGAGATTTAAGATAAAAACTAAATCAATGAAAATGAGAGTAAATTAGCAAAAGAAAAATAAAAGGACTTGGGATGCCTCCCAAGAGGGCTAATTTATAGTCCTTAGCTGGACTCTTCATGAATTTCATTGAAAAGAGGTGAGGGATTGGAGAGCTTGTAACAGCTTGCTCCTATTATTGGGTCTCCAGTTATGTAATGTTTCAATCTATGCCCATTGACCTTGAAATTCCCAGATTTTTCACTCCAAATTTTAATTGCTCCATAAGGGAAAACCTTAGAAACTCTATATGGACCAGTCCACCTTGACTTAAGTTTTCCAGGGAACAATTTTAATCTTGAGTTGAACAACAAAACTAAATCACCTTCTTTGAATTCCTTTTTCCTCAGATGCTTATCATGCCAAACTTTAGTTCTTTCTTTGTAAATACTGGCACTTTCATAAGCATCCATCCTCAATTCCTCAAGCTCATTAAGTTGTAACAACCTTTTCTCACTAGCTTGCTTAAGATTAAAATTCAAGGTTTGAATGGCCCAATATGCTCTATGTTCTAGCTCAACAGGTAAATGACAAGACTTACCATACACCAACCTAAAGGGAGTAGTTCCTATAGGGGTTTTGTAGGCAGTCCTATATGCCCATAAAGCATCATCTAGTTTGATAGACCAATCTTTCCGAGAATTGTTCCTTTGCTTTCTCCAAAATATGCTTGAGCTCTCTGTTAGAAATTTCAACTTGTCCTCAAGTTTGAGGGTGGTATGGTGTAGCTATCTTATGCACTACACCATACTTCCTCATTAGGCTCTCAAATTGCTTATTACAAAAATGGGAACCTCATCACTAATTATAGCCCTAGGAGCTCCAAATCTGCTCAAGACAAATTTCTTCAAGAATTTCACTACCATTCTAGCATCATTAGTTGGAGTTGCAATAGCTTCCACCCACTTTGACACATAGTCAACTCCAACTAAGATGTATCTATTACCATATGAAGGAGGGAATGGCCCCATAAAATGTAACGGCCCGGCCCACTAGTGATATTGTCCGCTCTGGGCCGAAGCCCTCACAGTTTTAAAACGCGTCAATAGGGGTTACGAACTATCAACTTATGAACCCAGCATCTCCCCTGTTTTTTCGATGTGGGATTTGCCTAGGGTGTTACAATCCACCCCCCTTATGGGACTCAGCCCCACCATCGCTCAAGGTTGCACGTGGAGTGGCTCTGATACCAAATTGTAATAGCCCGATCCTTCTCCAGTTAGTATTGTCCGCTTTGGCCCATGGGCCTCACGGATTTGTCCCTTGGGAGGTTTCATTCCCAAAAGCGCGCTGACCAGGTGAGGAAGGCTTCCACATATATGGCCCAAATCTTTTCTTCCCGTTTCCGATGTGGGACACGAAGTTTCCACCCCAGTGCGTAGCTCGTTGAACAAGCACGTCCCAACCCCATCCCTGGGTTGTGACAAGCCCACCAGCTTCCGCCTGGTGCGTCCTCGCACCACACACCGTACTAGAGGGAGTCCAGCTCTGATACCAAATTGTAACAGCCCGACCCACTAGTGATATTGTCCGCTCTGGGCCGAAGCCCTCACGGTTTTAAAACGCGTCAATAGGGGTTACGAACTATCAACTTATGAACCCAGCATCTCTCCCGTGTTTTGTCGATGTGGGATTTGCCTAGGGTGTTACATAAAATCTATTCCCCAAACATCAAATAATTCCACTTCAAGAATATTATTTAGGGGCATTTGATCTCTTTTTGACAAATTACCACTCCTTTGACATTTATCACAATCCAGCACAAATTTCCTCAAATCCTTAAAAAGATTTGGCCAAAAGAAACCAGCTTGCAAAATTTTACTAGCTGTTTTAGAGATTCCAAAATGTCCTCCATAATCAGAAGCATGGCAATGATGCATAATACTCTGTATCTCCTCTTCAGGAATACACCTCCTTATTAAACCATCACAACATCTCCTAAAGAGTAAAGGATCATCCCATCTATAAAATTTCACCTCATGCAAAAACTTTTTCTTTTGTTGCCATGTCATACCTAGAGGTAAAACTCCACAAGATAGATAATTCACAAAGTCTGCATACCAAGGTAGTTTAGCAACAAGAGAGAAAAGTTGTTCATCCAAGAAAAACTTATCAATAGGGATTTCATCCAATTCTTCACCATCCAATTTCAACCTACTAAGATTATCAGCAACTACATTTTCAGCTCCTTTCTTATCTCTGATCTCCAAATCAAACTCTTGTAACATCAGAATCCACCTAATGAGCCTAGGCTTAGCTTCCTTTTTACGGAGCAAATACACGATGGTGCATGATCCAAAATATAACCACCTTTGAGTCAATAATGTAAGGTCTGAATTTTTCCAATGCAAAGACAATTGCTAAAAATTCCTTTTCAGTTGTTGCATAATTTGTTTGAGCCTCATCCAGTGTTCTACTAGCATAATAAATAGCATAAGCCTTTTTGTCATTTCTTTGACCAAGAACAGCCCCAATTGCATAGTTGCTAGCATCACACATAATTTCAAAAGGTAGGCTCCAATCAGGTGGTTGCATGATTGGTGCGATGATAAGAGCTTGCTTCAACTGCAAAAGGCATCCAAACACTCTTGGTCAAATATAAATGGTGTATCATTACTTAACAAATTAGACAAAGGTTTAGCTATTTTAGAAAAATCCTTGATAAAGCGTCAGAGAACCAGCGTGTCCTAGGAAACTTTGAATTCCCTTGACATTGGTAGGAGGAGCCATCTTCTCTATCACTTCAACTTTGGCTTTATCAACCTCTATTCCTCTGTTAGACACCAAATGTCCAAGCACTATCCCTTCCTGAACCATGAAATGACACTTTTCCCAGTTTAACACAAGGTCAGTATCTGCACATCGCTGTAAAATTTTAGAAAGGTTAGCCAAGCATATATCAAATGAAGATCCATAAACAGAAAAATCGTCCATAAAAACCTCAATTATGTCTTCAATGAAATCTGAGAAAATTGCCATCATGCACCTTTGAAAAGTGGCTGGTGCATTACACAACCCAAATGGCATCCTTCTATAAGCAAAGGTTCCATATAGACAAGTAAAAGTGGTTTTCTTTTGATCATTTGGATGGATAGGGATTTGAAAAAAACCTGAATATCCATCTAAATAGCAAAAGTAAGAATGCCTAGCTAGTCTTTCCAACATCTGATCAATGAAGGGAAGTGGAAAATGATCTTTTCTAGTGGCAACATTTAATTTTCTGTAATCTATGCACATTTGCCAACTAGTCACTGTTCTGGTGGGAATTAATTCATTATTTTCATTTTTGACCACTGTCATTCCACCCTTTTTTGGAACAACATGTACTGGGCTCACCCAAGTACTGTTTGAGATAGGATATATGATCCCTGCATCAAGCAACTTCAAAATTTCCTTTTTAACAACTTCTTTCATATTTGGGTTCAACCTCCTCTGATGTTCAATAGATGGTTTACAATTTTCTTCCAAAATGATTCTATGCATGCAAAAGTGTGGGCTTATTCCCTTAATGTCATCTATGGTGTATCCTAAGACTTTTCTGAATTGCCTCAACACTCTTAACAACTTATTAGCCTCTAAAGTACTCAAATTTGCATTTACAATTACTGGATAAGTGTTATTAGTGCCAAGAAATTCATACCTGAGCTGAGAAGGAAGTTGCTTAAGTTCTACCTTAGGTGCATCTTCTTCCTTGAATGATGGTTGCTTAATTTCTGCTTTTTCCTTTTGTGTGAGTTGAAAAACTGGAGCAGAAATGAATGGTGGACTACCCTCTAAGTGTTGAGCATATGCAGTTACAAGAGGGTTGTCATAGTCTATGCCTCCTCCATAAACCAAACAATTTTCAAGTGGATCTTCTGGATATTTCTTTACAAGTGTTCTTCAACCAGCTCATCAATAATATCAACTCTCAAGCAAGTATCGACGAATGATGCTTTTTCATAGTGTTATTAATATTGAAAACCAATTGCTCTTCACCAACCCTAAGAGTCAATTTTCTCCCTTAACATCAATCAATGCTCCTATTGTAGCTAGAAAGGGTCTTCCCAAGATGATTGGGATATTAAAATCTTCCTCCATGTCCAAGATGACAAAGTCACAGTATATAGAACTTCCCAACCTTGAGGCACATTCTCCAAAATCCCTTGAGGATACTTAATTGACTGTCAATAATCAAGAGAAATGTGGGTTGGCTTAAGATCTCCCATGTTGAGCTTCTCATAAATGGAAAGGGGCATAAGGCTAACACTAGCCCCTAAATCACATAAGGCTTTTGTAGAACAAGACTCTCCAATGTGGCATGGAATTGAAAAACTCCCTGGATCCTTAAGCTTTGGAGGAAGTTTCCTTTGGAGGATAGCACTACATTCTTCAGTCAAAGCTACAGTTTCATCATCTTCAAGTTTCCTCTTGTTTGAGAGAATTTCTTTCAAGAATTTTGCATAAGAGGGCATTTGTGAAAGAGCATCAACAAAAGGCACATTTATGTAAAGTTTCTTCAAAACCTCTAAGAACTTCCCAAATTGCCTATCAAGCTTGGCTTTGTGAAATCTTTGTGGAAAGGGAAGTTGTGGCTTGTAGGGTTCAGGAGGTATATATTTCTCTTCCTTCTCTTCAAATTCCTCTTTACATTTTTCTGCACTCTCTTGTTTTTCACTCTCATCAGTTCCTTTCTCATTTTCTCTCTTCTTACCATTTTCACTCTTCTCGTGTTTTTCACTCCCATCATTATTTACAACTCTTCCACTTCTTAAAGTAATAGCTTGACATTGCTCTCTTGGGTTTTCTGGTTGACTTGGCAGTTTTCCAAAAGATTTAGCACTTGAGGAAGATGCTTGTTGTGCAATCTGGTTTTCCAGCATTCTGTTATGTGTTTGCATCTGTTCCAGCCTTGCTTTCATCTCTCTCATCTCCTCATCATGCTTATTTTGGTTAGCAAGAATCTGTTGCAATAAAGCTTCAGTAGTGGAATTTCGTTCTTGCGGTTTTGGTGGAGGGTTCATATTTTTCTGCTGAAAATTAGGCAGTGGTTGCCTATTTTGTTGATATGGAACTTGACTCTACTGTTGTGGTTGAAAATTCTGATTTTGAACTTGATTTTGCTGATTTCCCCATGAAAAGTTGGGATGATTCCTCCAATTTGGATTGTAAGTTTGAGAATAAGAATTCCCCATTTGTTTGTTTCCATAATTACCAACATATACTGCTTGTTCTCCATAGTCTACTCCACAGCTGGTAGTTTCCTCTGCATAAGCCACTTGTTGTGAACTTCCAGCTGATGATGTTGAACTAACCAACATACTCAAGTCTTCCATCTTCTTAGCAAGGACATTTGTAAGTGCATCAAACTTTGCATTAATCATGTTGAATGGATCAAGATCATACATTCCAGCAGCTTGCCTCTTTTGAGTTGGAGCTGGTCCTCTTGGACTACTCCAAAGATGAGTATTCTTTGCAATTTTCTCCAATAGCTCATAAGCTTCATCTTCATGCTTTATAATAAATTCTCCTCCTGTTTGAGCATCAATAATTCCTCTGATTGCAGGAGTGACATTTGTGTAAAAATTCTGATTTATCATCCATTTTGGAATGGCATGATGTGGGCATAATCTCTCTAATTCCTTCCATCTCATCCATGACTCATAGAGAGTTTCATCCTCTCTTGGTCTGAAAGCTGTCATTTGATTCCTCAACTCTTGAGTTTTTCCAGGTGGAAAATATTGGGCAAGAAATGCATCAGTGAGTTGCTCCCAATTTGTGATGGAGTTGTGAGGTAAAGAATCAAGCCAATCCAATGCTCTATCTTTCAAAGAGAATGGGAATAGCTTCAATCTTGCTGCATCATCAGACACTCCAGGTTGTTTTTGCATGTCACAGATCATAGCAAATTTCTTCAGATGTGTGTGTGGATTTTCAGAAGGATGACCTCCAAATTGAGAATTCTGAATCATTTGAAGAACTCCAAAATCCATCTTGTAACTATTTGCATCAATCCTTGGTCTTGCTATACTCTCTCTCAAGTCATCAAAACGTGGAAAAGCATGATCCATCATACTTCCCCTAGGCAGATTAGCATTAACAACTTCTTCACCTTGGGCTGCATTTTCGTTGTTTCGATCATTTCCAGTATTACCAACACCAATTCTAATCCTCTCATCAGCCATGTCTGCTTCTAATTCAGTTTCTCTCAATGCTTCTTTCCTTTTTCTGGTTTCTTTCTTGTTGGCCTTACAAAACTTTTCAATTTCAGGGTTGAACAATAAGGATGTGTCACTTGTGCTTCTAGCTCTTCTCATAAAAGATTAAAAGTACCTGAAAAAGAACAAACAAACACAAGATGAAAAGATAACAAAGATAAAACTATAAACAACTAAAATAATCAAAAACTCAATATTAAACAAACAACTCCCCGGCAACGGCGCCAAAAAACTTGATGCGTCCCTACCGCAAGTGCACGGGTCATACAAGTAGTATAGAAAAGATATCGATCCCACGAGGAGTCGTGTTAATGATTGAATTTTTGATATAAAAGTTGACTAAATCGAAGTATTTATGAAATTAAAGTAATGAATTGATGGGTAATGGAGCGTGAAATCTATATGTGCAAAATCAATATTCTATTCAACAATGTATTGCATTAAACTAAAATTGCATCAAATTGAAATAAGCAAGTTCAAATATGACAATATTGAAAATGGCAAGCAATTAAATTCAATTGAAAATTAACAATGGTAAAAAGGCGATTCCGGAGTTCGGGATTTCATATTTGAGCTATTTTGGGATTTTAAATTGGTTATCCAATCTTATGAAACTTATGGGTTTTAAGGTGATTAATTCTTAAATCCTTTGAATTCTCTTTCGAGTGAGACAAAGAGTGCCTTAATCAAACTAATCCTACTTTCGTGGAGTTATAATTAATTAAGACTCATTAAGTTCTTTAATTAATCTGTGAATCCTCTTAATCCTTAGCCTATTTCTAGGTCTAAGTTAATTAAGTCCAATTTCTTGATTATCTATCACAAGGCCTTCTCCTTTCGGTGCTTCAACCATGGATTAAGAACATCACTTAATGGGATCCTACACTAAGCATGTCATTAAGCATACAAGAAATGAATAAAACTCATTAAGACCACAAAATATGGATTACCCAATCAAAATCCACAAAATATCTCAAATATTACAACCCTTACTCCAGAATCAAAAGTAAACTACTCACTATCCATAATGCTTACAAGATATGATGAGTTTAAATGGAAATAAAGCTTTAATCTAAGCTAAGAAGTAAGAAATTAAACACTAGAAATGTAGAAAAATGTAAGGAAAGAAAGAAATCTGCAAATCTTGGTTGAAAATGGTGTGGAAGGTGGAAGTGACTCTTCAAATTCTGCTCAGCCCCTCCTTTCCTTTTCTGCTCCCTTGCCTCTCTTGTCTCCCCTCTAAAATGGGATAATGAGACTATTTATAGCATTTTTCTGACATGGAGCCCTAAAATGGTATGTTCTAGGAGGAATTATTTGAGGGAATCTCCTGCCAGCTCATTAATGAACTCTTTATGGATCGCATAAGTGGATATAAGTTATGCAGTCCCTTATGCGCTACTGGTTCTGAGTCACTTATGCGAAACTGCATGACTTGGTGCATAGGTTATGCACAATTCCGTGAAGGTGCATAAGGGAGGCGAGAATGTGCATAAGCTATGCAGTCTCCTTATGCACATTTCGGTTGGTTCTGGAACAGTGATCTTTCTCCTTATGCAGATCTGCATAGCTTATGCGGCAAGTTATGCACAGTTTGGTCAATGCATATTTCAGCTTGAAAACTTGTTTTTGACATCTTTGGCTGTAGAAGTCACTCCTCAGTAGCAAAATTTCTCTTCAGTCCTTCCAAAAACACCATTTTTCCTACAAAACAAAGTAGAATTTACAAATCAATCTAAAATTGACAATTATGAAAAACTAACTAAATAACTAATGAAATTAGCTAAAAGTGACTAATAATCAAATAAAATGGCTATGAATTTAAATCTAAATGATTATGCAAAATGTATGCATCAAATAGCAAAGGGAATTCAAACTCCGCCTAAGTAGTTTGCGCTTAGCCGGTCCCAAGCCCGGATAAAGGAGGAGGGTTGTGGTATGTGATAACCAGCGTAAAAATTTCGTCACACCCTATGATATGGATTCAAATAATATAAACGTTGGGGACCTCTACTAACGACGCGCTACATCGGAGCCCGGGTGTAGTGAGAAATATGCAAGGGTGTAGGGCATTCACCCAAAGCGACGCCATGCCGGTGCCCAGGTGTGGTGTTAAGTGAGCAAGGGTTCCCACATCATGGACGGGTGTGGGTAAAGAAGTTAGTCCATAGGACAGATAGTAGAATAAATAGTAAAACAGAACATAAGATAGACATAGAAAACAATAGAAGATATCATAGAAGGAGACCAATTAGGAAGGAGTAGAATAGGAGGAGGATCAGGGTTGAAACTTGGAATGTTGGATCACTTACAGGAAAATTAATTGAGCTTGTGGATACCTTGAAAAGGAGAAGGGTGAATATTGCTTGCATTCAGGAAACTAAATGGGTAGGAGAGAAAAGTAAGGAAGTGGGTAATTCAGGGTACAAACTGTGGTTTACCGGAAAGGAGAGAAACAAGAACGGAGTGGGCATAATCATAGACAGGACATTGAAAGATGCGGTAATAGCTGTGAAAAGAGTAGGGGATAGAATTATACTGGTAAAGCTAGTACTAGAAGGAGAAACAATAAAATAAATATAGTTAGTGCTTATGCCCCACAAATAGGACTAGACAGTGAGAGTAAACAAAGGTTTTGGGAAGATATGGATGATTTAATGCAAAGCATACTGAATGAAGAGAATGTTTTCATTGGTGTAGATTTGAATGGGCATGTAGGAAGTGATAGACAAGGTTATGAGAATGTTCATGGAGGTTTTGGTTTTGGCAGTCGAAATGAGGAGGGAAAAAACATCCTGGATTTTGCTATGGCATACGACCTAATACTAGCAAATACCTACTTTATAAAAAGAGAGTCACATTTAGTGACTTTCAAAAGTGGGCAACATAGAAGCCAAATCGACTTCCTCTTAACTAGGAAGACAAATAGAGCTCTATGCAAGGATTGCAAGGTCATTCCAGGAGAGGCTTTAACAAGTCAGCATCGGTTGGTGGTCTTGGATGTCAAGTTTAGGAATAATTCAAGTAAGGTCAGAAGAAATAGTGTAGCTCGAACAAAGTGGTGGGAGTTCAAAGGAGTAAAGCAAGTGAAGTTCAAAAATGAGCTTCTCGAGTCCGAAGTATGAAAGCTGGATATGGAGGCCAATGATATGTGGATACAGATGGCATTAAAGATTAGAGAAGTAGCTAGAAAAGTACTTGGAGAGTCTAAAGGACATGAACCACCCTCAAAAGAGAGATGGTGGTGGAATGAGGAAGTACAAAAGGCAGTGAAGAGAAAAAGGGAATGGTATAAGAAATTACCTAAATGTAATAATAATGAAGCATATGAACAGTACAAGATAGCAAAGAAAGAGGCAAAAAAGGCAGTTAGTCAAGCAAGAGCACAGGCCTTTGAAAAGTTATATGAGAAACTTGGAACTAAAGAAGGGGAGAAAGATATTTATAGATTAGCAAGGAGGAGAGAAAGGAAATGTCAAGATCTCAATCAAGTTAGCTGCATTAAGGATAAAGAAGGAAAAGTGTTGGTAAAAGATGAGAACATTAAAGAAAGATGGAGAAATTATTTTAATGATCTCTTTAATAATAGTCAAAATGGTAATAGCGTGAAAATAGATTATAGAACAATAGAAAAGAATGTGAATTATACTAGAAGGATTAGATCTTTAGAAGTAAAGGAAGCACTTAAGAGAATGAAAGTGGGTAAAGCCTGTGGACCCGATGAAATACCAATTGAAGTGTGGAAGTATTTGGAAGATATGGGAGTGGTATGGTTAACTAAATTATTTAATAAGATTCTAAACTTAAAGAAAATGTCTGATGAATGGAGGAAGAGTATTTTAGGACCTATTTTTAAAAATAAGGGAGACATACAGAGTTGCTCAAACTATAGAGGAATTAAACTCATGAGTCATACTATGAAGTTGTGGGAGAGAGTTGTGGAGCATCGACTACGTCATGATACTTCTATCTCTCTCAATCAATTTGGTTTCATGCCCGGTCGTTCAACTATGGAAGCGATCTTTCTCATTAGAAGCTTGATGGAGAAATTTAGAGATGTGAAGAAAGATCTACACATGATTTTTATTGATTTGGAGAAGACTTATGATAGTGTTCCAAGAGAGGTCTTATGGAATGTGTTAGAACAAAAGATGGTATCTATTAGGTATATACAAGTATTGAAAGATATGTATGAAAGAGCAACTACTATTGTGCGCACAGTGAGAGGGGACACAAGAGATTTTCCGATCTCAATTGGATTACACCAAGGATCAGCCATAAGCCCTTACCTTTTTACATTAGTTTTAGATGAACTGACGAAACATATACAAGATAGTATTCCTTGGTGCATGATGTTTGCGGATGATATTGTTCTGATAGATGAGACACAAGAAGGAGTCAATAGAAAGCTAGAACTTTGGAGAAGTACTCTAGAGTCAAAGGGTTTTAAGTTAAGTAGAACGAAGACAGAATACATGCATTGCAAGTTCAGTGAAGGCCAAACTGGTGATAGGGAAAGAGTTAGTTTGAATGGAGTGATACTGCCCCAAAGTAATCACTTTAAATATCTAGGCTCAGTCCTTCAAGTAGATGGGGGATGTGAGGAGGATGTTAGTCATAGGATTAAAGCCGGATGGTTGAAGTGGAGACGTGCCACGGGAGTTTTATGTGATCGTAAGATTCCCAATAAATTGAAAGGAAAATTTTACCGTACAGCCATACGACCGGCTATGTTATATGGTAGTGAGTGTTGGGCACTGAAAAAGTCGTATGTATCTAAGATAAGAGTTGCAGAGATGAGAATGTTAAGGTGGATGAGTGGCCATATTAGACTAGATAAAGTCCGTAATGAGAGTATTAGAGAAAAGGTAGGAGTGGTGCCAATTAAAGTAAGTTGAGAGAAGGGAGATTAATGTGGTTTGATCATGTAAAGCGTAGACATATGGAGGCTCCAGTTAGACAAGTAGAGCACATTAGGTTAGAGGATAGAAAGAAAAAAAGGGGTAGACCTAAATTGACTTGGAAGAGAGTAGTACAACATGACCTAGAAGCATTACACATTTCTGAGGATTTAACCCAAAATCGTTCAGAGTGGAGAAAGCGAATTCATATAGCCGACTCCAAATTTTTGGGATAAAGATTTAGTTGAGTTGAGTTGAGTTGAGCAAAGGGAATTCAACATTAAGAGAGAAAAAATACAGCATGCTTTCAAACAAAAAAAATAAAAAGATCAATATCATCCACACCATGCATCGATCAATCAAAACATCTACCATATAGTCATAAATCTAAATTATTAATTAGTGAATAAGCCAATTCTGGCATGCATTTGTGATAAATTTCAGCCAGAAAAGAATTATCTTAAGCCAACGATATATCTATACACACACACTTCACTTGTTGATAAGTAGAAGACTAGATAAGAAAATTGAGCAAAATTGGAGGACTTTCTGTTAAATTTATCAGTTTTAAGATAAAAGGGAAAACCTTAGGAGAGAAGAAAGAACGCTTCCGGCCAATCTGGAGGAATTGTAGTGGCAGCTGCGTACAAGGGGATGCTGTCTTTGCACAGCTAATTAACAAACCAACCAACCAAAATTATATATTAATGAAAGTGGAGAGGAAGTGAAGTTGACTTTATTATGGCACGTATGCCATTTTAGGGTAAATATGTAATTGTATAAATATAATATAAAAAAATAAATTTATAAAACTTTCTAATTTCTTAATAAAATTTATATTCATAAATAAGGTATTATAAAAAAATTATTATAATAAAAAATATACTCTGAAACTTTACGGATAACGGGGAAGTCTCTAGTTTGGCAAAGTACATGGCTTGTCTATAGGAAGAGTAATAGTAATTAAATTTAGGATAATATATGATTGGATTTTAGATTATTTTTAGATTTAATGAATGATAATATATTATTTATATAATAATTAAATTTGGGATAAATTTAAGTAATATAAAATAAATTTTAATTAAAATTAAAATAAATTAAAATATTATAAATATTAATTAAATTTAAATTTAAATAATATAAATTTTACGAGTATCTCACCTAGGCAATAGCTACCTGACACAACCAACCCATATCGGATTTCTATTTTGTGAAGGATTTCTAGTTTTAGTTGATCTTTTATTTTTATTTCTTAATTTATCTAGGGTTTTTAAATTTTATTTCATTTATTTTAGATCTTTTAAATTATTTTCTACTTTGTTTAGAATTTAAAATTTTATAAATACTCATATAACCTTTATTTTTATAAATTTTATTAAACGTTATCATAATTTTTTTTTTAATAAAATTATATTTTACTTTTATTTTATTATTAAAATTTTGAATTGAATTTTGTTTATTTTGGAGTTTTAGATTAAGTTTTGTTTAATTTTAAGGATTTCTCTTGTTTATGTTCACAAATTTTGCAAAATATTATATTTAAATTGCATCACATACTTTGCAAATTAAATTATAATTTTAAATTCATAAAATTATATTTAAAATTTAAGTCACAAATTAAATATGATTTTTTTCCTAATTGGTGTGAGCCATAAAATTTGACAATTTATTAATAAGAATTATAACATAAGTATAACATAATTTTTTATAAGAAAAAAAATATAAACATAGATAATTAAAATTTTCTATTCAGAGATAATCTTGATAAAATAAAATAATTTTTCAGATAATAATCAGTTCTTTTTTTTTTAATTTTAAATAACTAAAGAAATCTTTTGTAATATTATCATTTCGAGAACTTATTACTTCTATGACCACTAGAAGAGATTAAACCATCAACTAAATTTGAGAGTTTGTTAAAAAAAATAACAATAAGAAAACTAAAAAAGAAAATTGATCTAGAAGAAGTCACCGGTGAGAAAGAGGAAAGGAGATTTGGTTGCAACTCATCGTATTTAAGGTTTGCATATATAGGAGTTAAATAAACATATAATAAGTTGTTAAATTAAAAAATAATAAAATTATCTTTTTATTGCATTTACTCTTACATTTAAAAAACCTTAATTTTTTTTATTATTATCTAAATTTATTATAAAAATATTAATATTATTACACTAGTTCACCGAGGATTTATTTTCATTAATAAAAAATCTAGGGGAGTTACACCTTCTTACAATGACAAGAATTATATAAAAATAAAAATATAAATAAAAAAAAAACTGACACATGGTCAACAGGCATGCTATTGGATTGTCATCAATTTTGCATTCAAACAGTTGCTTATAGCAGAAGCCAAATGACTTTTTGTTCCTTATCATCATATGAACCAAATGACTTTTTGGCATTGCAGAACGTGAGATGTATCCATTACTTTAATATTACTGTAAACAAAGATTTAATTTGCCCATATGATAGCAAAGGCTTATCTGCACCTCCAAATAATTTCTTACTTCATGTTAGGATAATGTCAAAAAAATCCTAAATTTTGCTATTTTTTACACTTTGTTTGATTCAATTTTATGTTAAAATTCATTTTATTTGTAAATAAATTCATGATAAAATTTATTTATAAATAAATTTTTTTATTTAATATATTTTATATTAAATATAGGATTCATTTTAAATGAAATAAATTTTATATTTAGAATAAATAAAATAAAATAAAATAATAAAAAGATAATTTGTTATTTGAAATATATGTGATTTTAAGTTTGGAATTCATTTACAAATTCTATTAATTTTGATAGAATTTGATTTAATTGTAATAAATTTTATGGAATTTATTATTAAGAATTTGAAATGAATTTTCATTTAAACCAAATATTCACAAATGAATTCCATAAAATTTTATAAAATTTATTTATACCAAACATTATCTTAAATTTTTTTTAATAAAAATATCATAAATTATTAATTTTATTATAATTATACCTTATTGTCTATTCCACCATTAATTTTTACAAATTTTACCATATCGGCATAGGAAAATGTCTAAAAAATCTCAAGCTTTACCTTTTCACAATTGTACTCCAATTTTTTTTTTTAATATATTGACTCAAAGAAGATAAAAGCTCAAGACAGTCTCAACCCACACAGTCAACATCACAATGAACAGCATGTTTAGCAGGGAAATGAGCTGGTTTGTTGAACTATTGAGGAGTGAAGGACCACAGGAACTGACCAAAGCATCTATCGAGCGCCAAGCAATCATACAAACAAACCTCAAGGCCATTTTGCCAACTTATGCCTGCCTGCAACTTATCAACAGCATATTTGAAATCTGATTCAGCAACAATGGAGAAAAAAAAAAATCCAATACAATCTTTAGGCCATAAATAATTGCCAAAGATTCAGAAATGCATGAATCCTATTCGCCAATAAATAGACTTACTTACACTCATAGGGTAGGACACAATCTTCAGCATCCCGAAAAATTACACGCAATCCTATACGCCCTGGACCAAAAATACCAACATCAACATTCATTTTCAGGATAAATTTCAACAATTGTCCTTGAACTTATATAGTTATAATACTATAGTCCTTTAACTTTAAAATGTAACATAAAACTATCTAAACTTTCAAATTTTACACAGTAAAATCTCTCTGATTTTCAATTACTGATTTTTCAGTTAGAAACAGATGTGAATAGCTCCCGCATGGCACTTAGTCAACATTTCTCTCTTCTCTCCTATGCAAAGTGTAAAATTATTCTATTTATGCATGAAAAATTATTCTGTCTGTAGAGAGAAGAATGATTCAATTTACACATGACTTGAGAGAGAAAAGAGAAATACTGACTAAGCTCCATGTTGGAACTGTCCAGGTCAGCGTCTAACTGAAAAACTAGTAATTGGAGGTTAAAGGGATTTTACTATGCAAAATTTGAAAGTTGATAGGATTTTATGTTACATTTTAAAGTTAAGAGACTATAATGTTATAACTAGATAAGTTTAGGGACAGTTGTCAAAATTTATCCTTCATTTTCACACCACCCACTTGAGGGGGACACCAACGAAGAGGGGCAACAAAATTACCCAACGTCGAAGAGCTAACCAAATTACTAGTAACAAGACCATTCATTTTCGAGAGCATATATGATCAACAGTTTTTCTAATAGATTGAACTGAAAAAGCTTTGTTTTCAAAAACAAACTTGTTTCTCAAGGACCATGTATTGTAACAAATAATAATGAACTTAGAGATTTCTGGCATATGATGATCAAGCAAATTCATCGCCTTAAAAGTAAACCCAAAATAGAACCAACAGATGCAAGTGAACATGTATTCCACACTTCTTTCACCATAGGGCAATCTTGACACAAATGCACTAAGGATTCATTGGTAGAACAAAAGCAACAAGTCGATGAAATAGAGTTAAATTGCAAATTCAAAACATGCCAAGTAGGGACTATGAGGGTATTTGGTTTGGTTATTTACTTTTGACTCAAAATAAATATTTTAACTTAATTATGAGTCAAATTAAAAATAAGTAATTAATTGTTTGGCAAAATTATTTAAAAATAACTTTTAAATAGTTTAAGTGTTTGGTTAAAAGGTGCTTAAAAGTAATTTAATTGATTAAAATTACTAGAAAGAATATGTAATTAAGTGTTGTAATTATTAAAATGAGGACAATGTTGACATTTTTAAAAATTATTAAGATAACATAGTCTTTTATTGTATCAAAAAGTAGTTTTAAAATAAGTGAATAAGTGATACTTATGACTTCTGACTTATTTTAAATAGATTTTTTAACTTATAAGCTAAATAACATACTAATTTACTTGTAATTTTCTACTTATAAGTAGATTTAATCGACTTATAAGCCAAACCAAACACCCTCTAGATCATGAATAGCTCTTCGTAGAAAATTCACAACCTTGGAGGAACCTTTATTTACCATAATGACTTCCAAACTCTAGGCATAGACAAGTTGGACAACATAGCATCATCCGATAGATATAACAACTTAAAAGCCACTTTACAACCACTCTTCACCACATACTCCCCACTTGGATGAAAGTGCCAAACCCAATTGTCCTCCATGCATGCCTATTGAACTCAAAGGGATAGTAAGAATACGATTGTCATCCACCAGAAGGAAAGTCTGTGAAATCAAATACCATTTCCAAAATCTCGATTGCTCATCTATTAGAGCGACAACATTTGCATTTGGAGGTAAGACACATTGAGGGGTAATGATCTGAAAAGAATAAGGTTGAAGAATCCATTGATTGTACCAGATATTCACTGAAACTATCCCCAGTATGCAATCTAACTCCATTGGATAAAACTTCCATGCCTGCTAAAGTACTACGCCATGTGAAACTAGGCATAAATCCTAACCTTACTTTCAAAAAATTACATCTAGGATAATACTTGGCCTTTAACAATTGAGCCTTACATCTAGTGCCTAATCTTCCTTCCTTCATTTATTAATCCTTGAGTTAAGGTTAAAATGAAGTGAAATTTGTAAGAAACTAAAAGAAATAGGTGAGTTATGAGGGGAGTGAATTTTTGGTACCCATGGTGAGTGATGGTTTTTGATGACTATGATGTATATAAAGTGATTTAATGATGTTGGTTGATGCATTTATAAGTATTAGAAGTTAATTTACATTGAGATTTTATGAGGTTGAAATTGTGAGTTAGGGTTTGGCCTAACTTTGGTATTTTTGTATTATACCATGCAATTGGGATTGTTGAGATGTGTTGATGATATTTAGAAGTGCCTTGAATGTCAAATTGAAGCAAGGAAGTTGGAGGAGAAATGAATTATTGGAAGTGCTATTTTCTGCAGGTTGTGTTGTTGAGGGCAGTACACATTTTAGGCCATAAATAAAATTGTGTGACCCCAATTGGTATGAGGCCAATTGGGGGTGAAACTAGACCCAAAATAGCCCATATTCTATGAAGAAACCATGCCCAAATTCTGTCCAAAACTTGACCTAAATTCGGATTACCCTGAAACTGCCAACCCAGAAAATGACCAAATGAACAGTACGTGTTCATTTGGTCATAACTCTCTCTATACTGGTCCAAATGACCTAAAATTTCACCCATGGAAAGTTTAGACATAGGGCTACACTTTTCATGAAGACCACTTAACCCAGTTTTTCCTTTAACCAATTCAAATTATTAGCACAATTCGGGTCACTGAAACTGCCAACCCAGAAAATGACCAAATGAACAGTACGTGTTCATTTGGTCATAACTCTCTCTATACTGGTCCAAATGACCTAAAATTTCACCCATGGAAAGTTTAGACATAGGGCTACACTTTGCATGAAGACTACTTAACCCAGTTTTTCCTTTAACCAATTCAAATTATTAGCACAAATTGGGTCACTGAAACTGCCAACCCAGAAAATGACCAAATGAACAGTACATGTTCATTTGGTCATAACTCTCTCTATACTGGTCCAAATGACCTAAAATTTTACCAATGGAAAGTATAGACATAGGGCTACACTTTTCATGAAGACCACTTAATCCAGTTTTGCTTTTAACCAAATCAAATTGTTAGCAAAAGTTGACTCACTAAAACTGCCAACCCAGAAATTGTCCAAAATACTGTTCCTTTGGTATGCTTGACCAGTTTTGGCAAAAATGCCATAACTTGGTCTCCAAAGCTGCAAATTGAGTGAAACTAGTGCCAAAAGTTTTATAAGACATAGCACAACAAATTTTATGTTTTGACTAAGCTCTAGAAACCATTGCATCCTAGGGAAAATATTAGCCAAAGTTAGGAATTAAAATCTAGAAAATGTTAACTTGAACCCAGAATGCCATTTGATACCTGTGTGTTCATTTGGCCATAACTCCCACTAGGAAATTCCATTTGAGATTTGCCAATATGATCTAGAAACATGATACTTAGGGATACAATATTGATTTAGACACCTTTGCCAAATTCTAAGTGTAAAGACCCTAAAAAGAGGGTCAAACATACTGCCCTGAAGTTGATTTTTGCCCTTATAGGACTGAGAGTCCAGGTTAATACATTGACCATAACTCACTATACCAAGCTTGAAAAATTATGAAATCGTACCTGGGAGTCCCTAAGACATAGAGGAACATATCTTGTGAAGGAACCTAAGTCTAAAAATGACAATAAAATGATCAAATGACTGGTCAAAGTTTATTGACTAGAAATTATAAATTCTGGACAGCTTAGAGGCAAAGGGACCAGTTATCGTATTTTGACCATAACTTGAGTTCTATAAGTCCAAATTCAATGATTCAAAAACTGAAATTCAAGTTTAAACATAGAGGAACAATTGTTATGAAGGAAGTGTGACTAAATAGACATCCTAACCTAGTCAAATTCCTAGATAAAAATAACATATCAACATGAACCTAAAGAAAGGTTCATGGGAAAAATGCTATATATGATAATTAAAATACTCATAAGGATAATTAAATATTAAAAATGATATGAATATGTAAATTGGGACTAATGTCCCATTAATATGAAATTAATGGTACCAATGAACAGTACTAAAAAATAGTAACAGTGAATAGTGCTAAAATAATTAAAAATGTTTAATTGCCCATAGCATACCTAGACTTATTTATTTAGTTTGGATAAATTGGTATACCAATTGGGGACCACAGATAGCAGTATTGCTTATAGAGCAAATCATGAACTGACAATATATGTCTGATATGACTGTTCTACAGGCTATATGCCTACTTACTGGCCATTGTGCCTACTTTATTTTCTGGCTTTACAAGCCTGACAGCGGATCTCGTGCCCGACAGCTGACCTTGTGCCTGACAGATGTATACAGGGTAGACATATGGCTGTCTAAACCGTATACTCCCGTGTATCCAGCTTTTATAATTTGTTATAGGTTTCTTGGGCATTGATAATAATTAATTAATACTGAATATACAATAAGTAAACAGGAAAGACCCCAACAATTTTAATTGATTCCAAAGTGTAAAAAAATGTAAAAGACCAAGAATTTATGATTTGTAAATATTATTTCAATTGTTTAATTATTATTATTATAAATTATGCACCACTAAGCGTTATGCTTAGTGCGTTGGTTTTCCATCGCGTAGGTACTGAAGATCAGCAGCCGCCACAGTAGTATTCGGACAGAGTTCCGACCAGATCTGCCACCGATCAGAGTCACCTCATCAGTCTTTTGTATTTTGGTAGGGCCCATGTGTAGACTAGTATTTTGGTTCATTATGTCTAGTCATGATGTAATTACTAGTTTATGATGTATTTTATTTTGGACTTGAAATGAAAACTTATAATTTATTATCTATAAATTTCCATATGAATGCAATAGATGACACTTCATTTTCAGATCTCATAAATAGTTGTGAATGATATGATAAAAGAAAATATGATATGGAAATATGTGAGATGACTATGAATATGTTAACACGTGATAGTGGAACCCACCAGATGCTAATAAAACAGAGGAGGATCTGTCCGGGTCTCCACAGAAATAAGATATATATATAAAAAAAAAAAAATTCTACGCATAAATTACCTGATTTAAATGACATTAAAATTTACAATAGACATGACAAGACAAGATAGGGTGCTCCGGCACCGAATGTGGCACTTCTTGCTCGGCTATACAATAGACGGGTAAGGGGCGTCACATTTAGTGGTATCAGAGCTGGACTCCCTCTAGTACGGTGTGTGGTGCGAGGACGCACCAGGCGGAAGCTGGTGGGCTTGTCACGACCCAGGGATGGGGTTGGGACGTGCTTGTTCAACCAAACCACGACCGGGTGGAAACTTCGTGTCCCACATCGAAAACGGGAAGAAAAGATTTGGGCCATATATGTGAGAGCCTTCCTCACCTGGTCAGCGCGCTTTTGGGAATGAAACCTCCCAAGGGACAAATCCGTGAGGCCATAGGCCAAAGCGGACAATACTAACTGGAGAAGGATCGGGCTGTTACAATTTGGTATCAGAGCAGAGGTTTAGGCGGTCCTAGACCTAGATAGATAGAAAGAAATAGTTGCATCACATGCATGGGCCTTTAAATAGAGTCGAGGTGACACTAATGCAGATCTGTTTCTTTGTCTGTTTTATAGGATCGATGGCATCTGATCCTTCAGAGCACGGACCTCCAGAACCGATAGAGGAGGAAGTAGAGAGTCACGCACCTGCACCTGCGTGTAGTCAGGGGCGCAGTAGCAGTAGAGCAGAACCATCGTTGGGTACTTTAGTAAGGACACAGCAAGCCTTCCTAGAGCAAATGACTCAATTGCTCACAGTCACTGGAGCTATGCCACCACCTCCCCAGCCAGTATATAGGACCCCAGTAGAGAGAGTTAGAAATGATGAGCAGTTCAGGAGGGACAGGCAGCGCAAGAGAGGGTCTGGACCTGGCCAGTCCAGCGCAGTTGCTACAGAGAGCAAGAGACCCAGGGGGTCTGAGGGTCAGATTCAGAGCAGAGAACAGAGGCAGAGGTTCCAATTTACCCCGAGGAGAGGAGGTCAAACGGGTGTATCAATTGGCAATTCTGCGGGTCCTATAGCACGGAGATCAACCCCGATGCCAGTTTGTACACATTGTGGGAAGAACCACAGAGGAAAGTGTAGATTGCTAACGGGTGGATGTTTCAGATGTGGGTCCATAGAGCATTTTTTGAGAGATTGCCCATGGAGGAGTGCTCCCACAGCTCCACCACACTCAGGTCCGCCCCACGATCTGAGAGGGTAGAAGACCAATGAGACCAGAGATAGCAGTACATCACGAGAGCTTCGAGACTATAGAACAACCCGAGGTTGAAGTAGCACCACAATGTGTACACTATGGCTCGAGAGGAGCTGCACTGTAGACGTTGTTAGAGTTACATTCTCTAATTATAATACCTTTAAGTATGTATTGATAGACCCTAACCATGTTCACCCCTATATATGCATTGTACCTCCTGTTGAAAGAGGATACCAATAGATGGGTCAGAAGATGACATACTTGTCCCAACCCTTTAGGTCACCAGATGATTATAGATTATCAACCGAAAAGGATCGTGTTAAAGATAATAGATGGAAATGAGAAGGGGGCTGTATGTGAGATGAAAGAAGATGAGCACAGAACTGGTTGAAAAAAAAAAAAAAAGAGATAGTCTATTAGGATATACCGTGGTAACTATGCAATGCTCTTGATGTTTGTGCTGTAAGCTGCAGATTACAGTACCGACTTGGGACTATTGTGTAGAGTTACGTATTTCCAATAGTAAATCGAGATAAGGATAAGATTGTAGAACCAGGATTAATAAGACAGACTAAAAAAAAAAAAGTAAAGTATTATAACACAAAAAGGTGAAAAGACAAGGAGATAGCGGTCCCTCGATTAATTACACTGTGTAAATTTCGAGGACAAAATTTTATTTAGAGGGGAAGAATTGTAACGTCCTCACCAAAGGTAGTCCGTACATTTTACTGTTCTGATGACTAATGTCTGTTCGAACAATTAAAATGTCTGGAACTACACTTAAACTATAGTGAGGAGGCATAAATTAATGAAATAAATATTAAAAAAAATGTAGGAAAAATTTTGAGAAAATAAAATAAAATTTAGAGAATTTATTTATTTGGTACAAAAATAATAAAAATAACCCGATATGCACCATGAAGGGCATTTTGGTCATTTCACCCATAGAGGTGAATTTTGACATAAATGTCAAATTAAAATTAGGAAATAAAATAAATAACATAAATTAAATTTATGAATTTGAATTTGAAAAATGAGGAGAGAAAGAAGAAGAAAAAAAAAAAAGGAAAGAAAAGAAAAGAAAGGAAATAGATTTATGAAATTTAAAAACAATAAAGTACACATAAATGTATATATATAAATACCCACAAGAGATAAAACCCCACCAACCATCTTCTTCTTCCCTCTTCTCTCTCTCTCTCTCTCTCTCTCTCTCTCTCCTTGCCGTCCACCATGGGAGCTCTCTCCCTCCATTTTTGTCTTCCCTAAAGCTTGATTTTCCAAGCTTCCTCCTCACCAAAACCCATAGACCCCTTCATTAAAAATTTAGCCCACTCCATAAGGAAGCCATTGATAGTGAAAAGAAGAAGAAAAGTTGAAGTTTAACAAGTTACCCAAGAGGTTAGTGCCTAATCTTCCTTCCTTCCTTTATTAATCCTTGAGTTAAGGTTAAAATGAAGTGAAATTTGTAAGAAACTAAAAGAAATAGGTGAGTTATGAGGGGAGTGAATTTTTGGTACCCATGGTGAGTGATGGTTTTTGATGACTATGATGTATATAAAGTGATTTAATGATGTTGGTTGATGCATTTATAAGTATTAGAAGTTAATTTACATTGAGATTTTATGAGGTTGAAATTGTGAGTTAGGGTTTGGCCTAATTTTGGTATTTTTGTATTATACCATGCAATTGGGATTGTTGAGATGTGATGATGATATTTAGAAGTGCCTTGAATGTCAAATTGAAGCAAGGAAGTTGGAGGAGAAATGAATTATTGGAAGTGCTATTTTCTGCAGGTTGTGTTGTTGAGGGAAGTACACATTTTAGGCCATAAATAAAATTGTGTGACCCCAATTGGTATGAGGCCAATTGGGGGTGAAAGTAGACCCAAAATAGCCCATATTCTATGAAGAAACCATGCCCAAATTCTGTCCAAAACTTGACCTAAATTCTGCCTAAATTCGGATTACCCTGAAATTGCCAACCCAGAAAATGACCAAATGAACACGTACCAAGTTATGGCATTTTTGCCAAAACTGGTCAAGCATACCAAAGGAACAGTATTTTGGACAATTTCTGGGTTGGCAGTTTTAGTGACTCAACTTTTGCTAACAATTTGATTTGGTTAAAAGCAAAACTGGGTTAAGTGGTCTTCATGAAAAGTGTAGCCCTATGTCTAGACTTTTCATTGGTAAAATTTTAGGTCATTTAGACCAGTATAAAGAGAGTTATGACCAAATGAACATGTACTGTTCATTTGGTCATTTTCTGGGTTGGCAGTTTCAGTGACCCAACTTGTGCTAATAATTTGAATTGGTTAAAGGAAAAAATGGGTTAAGTGTTCTTCATGAAAAGTGTGTCCCTATGTCTAAACTTTCCATGGGTGTAATTTTAGGTCATTTGGACCAGTATAGAGAGAGTTATGACCAAATGAACACGTACTGTTCATTTGGTCATTTTCTGGGTTGGCAGTTTCAGTGACCCAACTTGTTCTAATAATTTGGATTGGTTAAAGGAAAAACTGGGTTAAGTGGTCTTCATGAAAAGTGTAGCCCTATGTCTAAACTTTTCATGGGTGAAATTTTAGGTCATTTGGACCAGTATAGAGAGAGTTATGACCAAATGAACACGTACTATTCATTTGGTCATTTTCAAGTTAGCGCTTCTGTGGTAATCCGAATTTAGGCAGAATTTAGGTCAAGTTTTGGACAGAATTTGGGCATGGTTTCTTCATAGAATATGGGCTATTTTGGGTCTAGTTTCACCCCTAATTGGCCTCATACCAATTGGGGTCACACAATTTTGTTTATGGCCTAAAATGTGTACTGCCCTCAACAACACAACCTGCAGAAAATAGCACTTCCAATAATTCATTTCTCCTCCAACTTCCTTGCTTCAATTTGACATTCAAGGCACTTCTAAATATCATCAACACATCTTAACAATCCCAATTGTATGGTATAATACAAAAATATCAAAGTTAGGCCAAACCCTAACTCACAATTTCAACCTCATAAAATCTCAATGTAAATTAACTTCTAATACTTATAAATGCATCAACCAATATCATTAAATCACTTTATATACATCGTAGTCATCAAAAACCATCACTCACCATGGGTACCAAAAGTTCACTCCCCTCATAACTCACCTATTTCTTTTAGTTTCTTACAAATTTCACTTCATTTTAACCTTAACTCAAGGATTAATAAAGGAAGGAAGGAAGATTAGGCACTAACCTCTTGGGTAACTTGTTAAACTTCAACTTTTCTTCTTCTTTTCGCTATCAATGGCTTCCTTATGGAGTGGGCTAAATTTTTAATGAAGGGATCTATGGGTTTTGGTGAGGAGGAAGCTTGGAAAATCAAGCTTTAGGGAAGACAAAAATGGAGGGAGAGAGCTCCCATGGTGGACGGCAAGGAGAGAGAGAGAGAGAGAGAGAGAAGAGGGAAGAAGAAGATGGTTGGTGGGGTTTTGTCTCTTGTGGGTATTTATATATATATATTTATGTGTACTTTATTGTTTTTAAATTTCATAAATCTATTTCCTTTCTTTTCTTTTCTTTCCTTTTTTTTTTCTTTTCTTCTTCTTTCTCTTCTCGTTTTTCAAATTCAAATTCATAAATTTAATTTATGTTATTTATTTTATTTCCTAATTTTAATTTGACATTTATGTCAAAATTCACCTCTATGGGTGAAATGACCAAAATGCCCTTCATGGTGCATATCGGGTTATTTTTATTATTTTTGTACCAAATAAATAAATTCTCTAAATTTTATTTTATTTTCTCAAAATTTTTCCTACATTTTTTTAATATTTATTTCATTAATTTATGCCTCCTCACTATAGTTTAAGTGTAGTTCCAGACATTTTAATTGTCCAATGGACATTAGTCATCGTAATAAAGAAATGTATTGACTACCTTTGGTGAGGACGTTTCAAATATTCCCCTCTTAATAATATTTCGTCCTCGTAATTTACGCTGTGTATTTAATCGAGGGACGGATATCTCCTTGTCTTTTCAACTTTTTGTGTTATAATACTTTACTTTTTTTTTTTTAGTCTTTGTTATTAATCCTGGTTCTACAATCTTATCATTATATAGATTTACTATTGGAAATACGTAACTCTACACAATAGTCCCAAGTCGGTACTGTAATCTGCAGCTTACAGCACAAACATCAAGAGCATTGCATAGTTACCACGGTATATCCCAATAGACTATCTCTTTTTTTTTTTTTCCAACCAGTTCTTTGATCATCTTATTTCATCTCACATAAAGCCCCCTTCTCATTTCTTTCTATTAAATTTAACACGATCCTTTCGGTTGATAATCTACAATCATCCGTGACCTAAAGGGTTGGTGACAAGTATGTCATCTTCGACCCATCTATTGGTATCCTCTTTCAACAGGAGGTACAATGCATATATAGGGGTGAACATGGTTAGGGTCTATCAATACATACTTAAAGGTATTATAATTAGAGAATGTAACTCTAACAACGTCTACCAGGTCTGGCTCCTCTCGAGCCATAGTGTACACACAGGGTGCTACTTCAACCTCGGGTTGTTCTATAGTCTCAGAAGCTCTCTGTGATGTACCAACTATCTCTGGTCTCATTGGTCTTCTACCCTCTCAGACTCGTGGGGCACTGAGTCCGTGGTGGAGCCGTGGGAGCACTCCTCCGTGGGCAATCTCTCAAAAATGCCTGTGGACCCACATCCAAACATCCACCCATTAGCAATCTACACTTTCCTCTGGTTCTTCCCACAATGTGTACAACCGCATCGGGGTTGATCTCCGTGCTATAGGACCCGCAGACTGCCAATTGATACACCCGCTTGACCTCCTCTCCTCGGTAAATTGGAACCTCGCCTCGTTTCTCGCTTCCGACCACCTCGCACTTCGGGTCTCTTGCTCTCTGTAGCAATCGCGCTGGATCGTGTCTGACCCTCTCTCTTGCGCTGCCTGTCCCTCCTGAACTGCTCATCATTTCTAACTCTCTCTACTGGAGTCCTATATACTGGATGGGGAGGTGGTGGCATAGCTCTGGTGACCTGACAGAGGAATTGAGTCATTTGCTCTAGGAAGGCTTGCTGTGTCCTTACTAAAGTACCCAACGATGGTTCTGCTCTGATACCAAAATTGAAACAGCCCGATCCTTCTCCAGTTAGTATTGTCCGCTTTGGCCCATGGTCCTCACGGATTTGTCCCTTGGGAGGTTTCATTCCCAAAAGCGCGCTGACCAGGTGAGGAAGGCTCCCACATATATGGCCCAAATCTTTTCTTCCCGTTTCCGATGTGGGACACGAAGTTTCCACCCCAGTGCGTAGCTGGTTGAACAAGCACGTCCCAACCCCATCCCTGGGTTGTGACAAGCCCACCAGCTTCCTCCTGGTGTGTCCTCGCACCACACACCGTACTAGAGGGAGTCCAGCTCTGATACCACAAATGTAATGGCCCGGCCCACTAGTGATATTGTCCGCTCTGGGCTGAAGCCCTCACGGTTTTAAAACGCGTCACTAGGAGTTACTAACCACCAACTTATAAACCCAGCATCTCTTCCGTGTTTTGTCGATGTGGGATTTGCCTAGGGTGTTACAATCCACCCCCCTTATGGGACTCAGCTTCCTCGCTGAGGTTTGCCCCACCATCGTTCAAGGTTGCACGCGGAGCAGCTCTGATACCACAAATGTAATGGCCCGGCCCACTAGTGATATTGTCCGCTCTGGGCTGAAGCCCTCACGGTTTTAAAACGCGTCATTAGGAGTTACGAACCACCAACTTATAAACCTAGCATCTCTCCCGTGTTTTGTCGATGTGGGATTTGCCTAGGGTGTTACAGGGTTCCTTACAAGCCATCATCCCTAATTGACAAGCAATGCTTGATTGAAGCTCTCAAAGTCATAGAAGCTCAATCCCCCTTCATCTTTGGCCTAACAAAAATGTTTCCAACTACACAAATTAATTTCCTATCATAACGCTTCGGCCTAATTGACTAATCATGGCTTTAATCTCATGACAAAGGCTAATAGAAAACATTGCTTCACATATGTTGAACTTGCCTGGACTACAATTTTAATAAGAAACTCAAGGCCTAACAACATTTTTTTCCTTCCAACCTTGAAGCTTATTCCAAACCTTAATCCTACTGAAGATTACTCTCTTAGATTGACTTACAAAAATTGGGAGACCTAAATATTGAGCGTGGTGAGTTACCCTTTTCGCTCCAAGTGTAACAGTCAAATTAAGTTGATTAATTTCCTCAACATTTAAGATGAAGGACACCTTTGACTTATGCAAATTCACCTTCTGACCTGAAAACTGCTCATTTTGGTTTAGGAGTCAAGAAATATCACTTGTTTCATTGAGTGTAGCATGAATTAAAAGAACACAATCATCAACAACAGAAGATGAGACATTTACAAAGCACCTCTACAAAGTTGAATACCATGAAGGGAACCATTGTACGTGGGCGAACTCATTAATCAAACCGATAATAAGTTAATAAAAATTACAATTATATATATTAATGATAATTATATTAATATTATTTAAAAAAATTAAATAATATTTTTACTATTTAATAAATTACATAAGTATTTTTTTTATTAGAAATTACTAATAAGTTAAATAGTTATAGTTTTTTTTTTCTTATTGTAACATCCATCATTTTTCAATGTCGAAATCCCTGTTGTTGATGGAAAAGTCTGGTGAAACTTAGGATTTCACAGACAGTGAAAACAGTGGTAAGTTTTTTTATGTGTGCAAGTGTTATGTTATAAAGTTTAAGTGTTTATTTGTTTGTTTGTTTTTGCAAGTGAAAGATAAGGTTCCTTTTGTGTAGTATGGACTTTGGCAATCGAAAGTTAGACTTTTGATAGCTGAATGTCCATTTACTATTAAAGTTTTCTTCTAGGCAATGGGGACTCCGGCAGCCAAAAGTTCCCTCAACAAACAGGGGTATAAATAGTCTTTTAACTAGACAAAACTTAGAAAAAATTATTCTAAATGTCAGATTTTCTCTCTTCCTTTTACTGTTACATGCAAAGAGCCAAGTTTGATCATTCTTAGCAACTTGCATGTTTTTGATGCTTGAAGATCTTCTTGGGAAGTTCAAACATCAAGGGTTGAATTGGATCCCTTTTCTTTGTCAATTTTCTTCATTTCAAATTCAAGGGAGAAAGGTATCGCCTCCTCTCATCTGAATCTTCAAAATGGTTTTTATGGAATTGAATGGGAAATGTTGAGTAGAATGAATTGCATGTAAGAAATGAGTCTGATTAAACCTTTAAAATCAAATTTTGGAGTATCCTTTTTCTTCTCCTTTTTGATTTAGAATGGTCATGCATGCACTTTATTCTTTTTTTTTTTTTTTTAAACCTGAGGATTTATTGGAAAGGAGAAGTATGTATAGCTATGTTGATGTAGCATGTTTTGGATATAGTTAAGTTTATGGTTTTTGGAAGATTAGAAGGAGTTTTGCAATCTTGCTTGGATTGATGATGCTCTCAAATGCATCTTGTTTTTTAGGATTGAATAGGATTGGTTGATAAGTTTATGGCTTGAAAATATAAGTTTGAGTTAAGTTTTGAGGCTTTAAGCATGACTGTTGTGTTTTGAACCTGTGAAATTTTTGTAAAATTTGAATTGGGAATTCTAGAAATTCCTAGGTTTGGCTGTCGAAAACCATTGTTTCGGTAGTCGGAGTAGTTGCTGCTTCTTGAGAGTTTTTGAAGTTCAAAATTTGATAGCCGAAGTAGCTAATGCTTGAAAAGGGGCAATTAAGGTTCCTTACTTTGGGAAGTTGCTTTTGCCTACCTTATTTCTCTTTTTATTTTAAGGTTCAAAAACTTGTTCTAAACACCAAAGAGGCATGGAATATGTTGTATGGCACATGTATAGAGTCATGATGATTCAGATAACTCAAGGTCCATCTTTTATAGGGTCGGAGGTGAGGAACCTAGGAGGCTACATTAAAGAATTAGCTACCATTTGCAATTTTGGTGTTTGATAGGCTATAAAATGTAAGTAATACAAACCTAAAGAATGCAAATCTTCTAATTATAATGAGACTCATGACCATTCACATGCAGTATTTCATGATATTACTAGGTTGTGTGTATCTAGAACACGAATAAGCTACATTATTGCTTAATTATTATTGATGCATGATAGATATTGGATGACCCACAATTTTTCCCAATATGTTATACATTATGATTATGCATGATGTTATGTGGTAAGACTAGGTGAGGCTTAATAAGTCCCTAGCTCACTATTTGTAATAGAGGAAGATCTGATGAGCTTCTTTATGAGCCAAACATATTGGTTATGTTATTTATTTAAGAAAAAGTCTTGAGGAGCATCTTTAGGAGCCGGGAAAATTTGTTACAGGAAATCATTGGTAACAAGTCTATCTTATGTAAATTGTTTATGATGTGCAAACTCATGTGAATAATGCATTGCATACGTATGAATTGAATAGTATTATAAATGACTTTTGGTTGGTTTACTCACTAAGCTTCTCCAAGCTTACCCCTTTCCCTTAACCCTAGGTAAAGTGTTACTGGATTAGAGTTATCTACAGGAAGAGTTAGCAAGAGGCAGAGGTCTAGCAAGTTACTTTGTGTGCTTGAGTTTCTATAGGGGACATGTAATTTATGAAATATTAGATACTGTGCTTGGTTTCAAAGGATTATAGTATAATGTGTAAGTAAAAGAATATTATGCATGTTTGCCTGGATACATAAGTACTCTCTTGTAATTATATATGAATTAATGTATGGATTACACTTTAACATTTTGTGAATGATATGAAAAGGTTCAAAGTTCTGAACCATTTTGAAAGAAAGTGTCTTATACCATGATTGAAATGCTAAAGTGTAATTGCTTGTGAGTTGCTTGAATTTTAGTTATATAGAATGAGTATATGTTTTAACAGGTTTTCAGACTTGCTACGAGTTGCAACAGTTTTAAACTGATTTGTTTCCCAGTGCTAGTAACGGCTTCTAATTGAGTCGTTATACTTATATAGGGTAAGTATCTTGAAGTTGAGAGTTTCATACAATAAATATTAATAAATTTTTTAAACTAAAATTAAAATTATTTTATTTAATATCTATTTTTAATAAAAAATAATATAATCATCAAGATTTAAGAATTTTTTATTAAGCTAAATAAATATAATTTTTTTAAAATTGGTGTTAAAGAAAATAAAATAAATAACATCAAAATTTAATTTGATACTAAAAAAAAGTTTAACTTTAAAATAAATGAAATTGAAATATTAAAAATTTTTAATCTATTAAAAATTTTTTAAAAATATTTAGGGGTGAAAGCTACCCCTTGTCCTTTTTCTGCGCCATTCCCCCTTCCCTTCCCCATTATGTTTTTAGAATTTCCGAGTTGAAGCTTCTCCCTTCAATGGCCACTTCTAATATATATATATATATATATATATATATATATATATATATATATATATATATATATATATATATTAATTTCTCGTAGACTCTTACCTTTTGTTCTGCGTTTTACAATTTCACAGCATTAGATGAATGAGCATCAATAACTAAACAAGTCTTTGAAAAAAAAAAAATTAAGAGTAGAGGTTTTTAGAGCTTTTAGAATTGCGATAGTCTTTGTTTAGTTATTGAAGACTCTCCTCTATATGATTTCTCAAAAACAAAATTGCTAATTAACTAGCTCTGTTTCTTTTGAGTGCTGTTGTTAAGTTTTGAAGTTTCTGTTTCATATATTTCTCAAAGGAAGAGGGCAGCAGTCCTTATAGATACAAACAGGAACAGCAAAAGTAAAAGATAAGGACAGTACAAATTTAAATAATACAATCATCGGGTAAATGTTAACAACCGTTTTTGAACTTTTAAATTTAAAAATATAACATAAAACCTATTTAACTTTTAAATTTTACATAGTAAAATTCCTCTAACCTCAAAATCACTAGTTTTCTAACAAGACATTGACGTGGACAGCTCTAGTGTAACACTTAGTCATCATTTCTCTTTTCTCTCTCAAGTCATGTGTAAATTGAATCATTCTACACTCTGTAGAGAAAATAATTTTTCATGTGTAGAGAGAATAATTTTACACTTTGTATAATAAAAGAAAAGAAAAATGCTGACTAAGCATCACGCTGGATCTATTCACGTCAACATCTAATTGGAAAATCAGTAATTAGAAGTCAAGAAGAATTTTACTATATAAAATTTAAAAGTTAATATATATATATATATATATATATATATATATATATATATATATATATATAATTGATTGATTTCTTAATTTACGATAAAATTAATAGAAACATTAAAATTAAAATACCAAATTAATACAATTTTAATTTCTCAATAGAATTGAAAAAATATAAAAATTTAGTAATATTTTTTAAGCCAAACGAACTTAATTAATATATTTTTTTTTAACAAATGATTGAACTTGTTAAATCTACGCATGGGCATTCCAAATTTTGTTTTAAAAACTTATAGTTGAATAAATAAATAAATATTATTAAAATTTAATTTGAAACTTAATTTTTTTATATTATTAATTTTAATTGAAATTCAAACTTACCGCCTGTTAACGTTATTTACAAATGATATTAAAACAGTATATATTAATTACATTGTTGAACAACTATATAATAGACTTTATTTTTTGGAAAAAATTGGAACAAACAAAGAAAAGGACCCTAAGAAAAACTACATCATCCTGGGATAAGCCACTCCCACTTTGTCATGCATCAACCAATTCAAAACCTCATGGAGAGGCTCCTCCGATCTATGACATCCCAGCTCAACGTTACTCACATAATTGGCTAAGAAATCAGCACACTTACTCCCTTGTCTAAAAATATGCTTGATTTGCACTTCCCAGCCAAACAAAATCAGCTTCTCAATAGAGTTAACTGAAGTCCTCAAACTTTTCACAGGCTCTTTATCACCATTAACCCAAGGAACAACTTCTAAATTATCACACTCTATCATCAATTGCGAAACACCCTTTTGTCAAGCCAAATGCAACCCTTCTTTCATGGCCCATAATTCAGCGCCATCCCAAGACACACTACCAAAATTAGCTACAAAGCCTCCCTGCCAATCATCTTTCCAATCTCTTAAAATCCCTCCTCCAAAAGCTAAATTATTCTCACTAACATAGGAAGCATCAATATTTAATTTGAACCAAGGACCCTCAGAAGGAATCTATCTAAACCATCTCACTTCCTTCTGCACTTGCAATGAAACAGCAACACAATCCTTTTTCATAGCCTCACCAACATTGATACTATAATTCCCCACAGTAGCTACAATACCCTTAACTCCCTCATCTCTTCCTTCAAACAAAAGTTTGTTTCTACGATACCAAATGAACCAACAAGTTATTGCAAAAATGACACGCCACTCCACACCACCAACAATAGGCTCCAAACATTCAAGATTCCTCAAAATCCATTCTTCAACAGAATCAAGCCCTTCAATCAACATTGTTCAATCATCCTTACGACAAATACACTTCCAAATTTCCTTCGCCCCGTAGCAATTTCTCAAGACATACATAATTGTTTCCTCAACCCCCTCAACACATAACCCACAATTTAGTGACTCTACTAAATAGTGACACCTTCTTTCTTGGTTCGTTTAAAGCCTACCATGGAGCACCAACCACAAAAAGGATCTAATACACTGAGGGCCAGGCTAGCTTCACACCACCTTCCACCTGTTATTGGGTTCCCCCCAATCATTTGAAATCAGACTCTGATACGCCCCTTTAACTGAGAACGAACCTGACTTACAATCTCTCTAATACTCCCTATCCTCCCCATTATCCTTTGAAAGAGGGATAATTGCAGCCATAACCAATAAAACTGAAGGATGCAAATAAGATTCAAACTTGGACCACCACCAATTCCCATTACTATCAACAAAGTCCTTCACATAAGAATTCAATAAAGAATCAGAGATAGGATTAATCACCGCATCAGTAAGAATTCCCACTCCTGGCACCTAGCTATCCTGCCAAAATCGAACTACAGTACCATTTCCCACAGACCAAGTCAAACCCTTACAAACTTCATCCCACAAACTCCTTACTTCCCTCCACAAATGCGAACCACAAGCCTGGTGAGTCTCTCTAACCAACATTAACTCTTCAACTCTATATTTGGATCGAAGCATTTGGACCCATAAAGCATCTTTATTAAACAACACATTCTAACCAAGTTTCATTAAAAATGTTGCATTCACCATTCTCATATTACAAGGCCCTAACCCTCCTCTATCCATAGGCATAAAAATTCTGTATTGGGTTGCAAACTTTGATATTCAGTACAATGCTAATATTGTCCAGCCAAGCAAAGAATTATACAAGACCATCACAACCAAAATACCAATTGCACATCTACTAATTATACAATGCTTTATTTAATTTATTATACTAGAAACATTCATGAATATAAATATACTCATTCTTTCTTTAGTAGTGGGCTGAATTTATTGGAGAAGAAAAAACCCATACGGAATCCTTCAAACAGTGTCAACCTGAAGCTAATTTTGTAGAAATTTTGCTGCAAGGGCAAGTGGGAGAGCAGTTTATTAAGAAGAAATAGATTTTGTTGCAAATTGTGAAAAATAAGGATGAACTTTCTTTGAATAGAATTTTGTGTGTATGTGTTTGTGTTGAGTGGAAGCTTACCTCTATGCTCAAAACACTTGATATTTGGGATGTGCTGCACCTTTGAACGATCTTTGCTTTCCACATCATTTACACGTCCTATAAGACTTGAAGAACAGTTTGCCAAAACCAGAGATTGAAGATTGGTTAGGAATTCAATACCCTGAGGCACAGCATTTAACGCCAAGCAGGAATCGATAACCAATTCATGGATATGAGGCATAATCCCTTTCTCTATATTTATTCCTGTCAATTGAGGGAAATTAACCAAAGATAACATTTTAAGCATAGCAAAGCCATTGCAGAAATGTAGATATTCTTTAACAAAGGAATTAACTAGAACAAGCTGTCCCAATTTGGGCAGTGCTGCAATGTGAGGGAGTGGATCTTCCCTCAATCTAGACCAATGCAACCAAAAATATGTTAGGTTTTGAAGTGAGCAAAACCAATGCGGTACCCTCTCTAGTTTTCCAAGCAAAAGAAGCTTCTGAAGTTGGGGTGGGGGTGTTTTCAATGCTTTCACTCGAAGGAACTCCGCTTCATTATTCACCATCAGACACAAGTAGTTTAGTAGTTTCAAGTTCTGGATTGAAGAGCACATGTTCTGTTCATCTGCTTCTTTCAAATTTACAATGCCCATTTTGTTTAGCTGGGTCATATTCCCAAGTTGCCTTACTATTTCCCCTTCAGCTTTAATGTGTGCCACGGCTTGCAATTTCCTCAATTTGCTAATTTCAAATGGTACTTTCACCCCCGTGGCAAATTCAAAATTATGGATGTCTCCAATCCAGTCACTACACATTTTTAGAAGGCGCAAGTTCTGCAACTCAACTGCTTCACTCGGAAGTTCTTTTATATTTGTATTACGAATGTTCAACATCTCAAGGTTTCGAAGTTTTCCAACAGATTTTGGAAGCTCTGCTACTGGAGTCCCTCTCAGGTTCAAGTACCTTAAGTTGAATAGAGTCCCCACCACGTCTGGCAATATATCAATTGCGGCATTTTCCAAATCCAGAGCTCTTAATAATTTGAATTTTGATAGCAATTTATCTGAGAAAGACACAGAACCATTCACAAACACAAACAGTGAACGAAGTTGTGTCATACTACCATATGATTGAAGATCCCCTTTAGTTGTTTGAATAGACAAGCGGCGAGCTTGATGAGATTCGCATTCTCCAATCTCAACTTTTCCATCATATACAACACCAAACTTCTCTTTCTCTGATATTGATAGACCAATCTCACGCAAAAGATCATGCATCTTGCAACGTTTTGGTCTCGCAAATTCATTTGGCGAGACAACTTGAAGCATGCTTCGAAATATGAGTTCCATGAGATAGCTTTCTGCCACTTCTTTTGGTGCAGTCCTGTCAACTTGCTGAACAAATCCTTCCGCTATCCATAGTTTAATGAGCCTTTTACGTCTAATTTCATAGTCTTCTGGAAAAAGGCAACAATAGAGGAAACAATGCTTAAGTGGGGATGGCAAGTCACTGAAACTAAGCAACAAAATGCTCTTGACTACTTCCAACATCTGATTATTATTTAGCTGCCAGTTCAAGTTGTCACAAACACTACTCCATTCTGTTATTGACTTTTTGGAAGACATGAGACCACCCAAAGCCGCAACTGCAAGAGGTAGGCCTTTACATTTTCTCACCAGTTCTAATGCCAAAGGTTCAAGTTCTCTTGGACAAGATTTATCAGGATAACTTGAGAATGCTTTCATGCAAAAGAGATCCCAAGCTTCTTTCTCCTTCAGCGGTTTAATAGTGAGAATGTAACTTCTAACATCAGAAGAATAAGATCCCACATCTTCTTTTCGAGTTGTAAGCATTATCCGACTTCCGAACTGATTATTTGGAAGTGATACCTTTATTGCCTCCCATAAATTTATATCCCACACATCATCCAAGACAACTAGGTATTTTTTCTGCTCCAAGTACCCAATAAGAATGCCTACGAGGTCTTTAAAGTCCTTTGTTCCCAAATCATCAGGAACTTCTTCCTTCCTTGACTGGTGGAATTCTTTGATTAAACTTCTGAGTAAATCATCTCTCGTATATGTCTGAGAGACAGTAATCCATGCACAACATTCAAAATAGGATTTCACAGTTTCATCATCCCCCCATTCCAACCATTGAAATGAGAGTTCGATGTTCTTCTTTATCCATTAACCATGTTTTCAACAACCGACTTTCATCTACAAACCCTACAACATCATCTTCTTTCATAAAAAGTGCTAAATCCCTTTGGTACAATGGAAAATTGTAGTGGTCATTGGAGCCTTCTATACGATCAATACCATATCTCTGTCTCCTCTCATCCATCCCTTTGATGGTTTTATTGATCTGTTGCAGCTTAGAGGCAATTTGACGAGTCTCCAAAAGAGTTTTTGGAGTGCGAAAAATTCGATGGAGTTTTGTGAAATATTGTTGTCGATACACGTAATACATGTACTCATCAATGAGGTCTTCAATTTGGTGTGCAATGTCCCTCACATCTGCAACCCATGTCTTCATTACTTCTGACATGACTTGCTTTCTCTCAGCATCATGTAGAAAGGATTTCATGCTTACTAGTTCTCTCCTAATTTCGTCAAGCTCATCGTTGATGCCTACTGATAATGTTGCTTCATTCTGAACAGTAGACACTATTAGTCCAATCACGTGGTCAACAGCAGCTGAGGCCATTTTGGCCTAATATGTTCACTTGTTTTCTGCGCCTTCTTTGGTTAATTATGTCACTGCATTTAGCACTATTATTATTAGTTCATGTCTTAAATAAATAAATAAATATAAAGCAATAATTTTAAGTTTCTCACTTTTTTCCATTAAATTTGAAAATATAGCATATTAATTAATATTTTCAATATTAAAAATTCATATAAAATGCGTTAATATTTTATTACAGTGCGTTATTCTCATGAAATGGAAAATAAGATAAATACAAGCAAAACAAGAAGTAAATTAGTTCATTCCTGATAAGGGAAAATAAGATAATAAGAAGCAAATTCGATTTCTTTTTGATATTATAATTGTTGTTAAATTTGTAATTAAAAAAATTTTAAAATTTTTTAATTGAAAAATTACATATTAGCGAAGGGAATTCAACATTAAGAGAGAAAAAATACAGCATGCTTTCAAACAAAAAAAATAAAAAGATCAATATCATCCACACCATGCATCGATCAATCAAAACATCCACCATATAGTCATAAATCTAAATTATTAATTAGTGAATAAGCCAATTCTGGCATGCATTTGTGATAAATTTCAGCCAGAAAAGAATTATCTTAAGCCAACGATATATCTATACACACACACTTCACTTGTTGATAAGTAGAAGACTAGATAAGAAAATTGAGCAAAATTGAAGGACTTTCTGTTAAATTTATCAGTTTTCAGTTATAAGGGAAAACCTTAGGAGAGAAGAAGGAACGCTTCCGGCCAATCTGGAGGAATTGTAGTGGCAGCTGCGTACAAGGGGATGCTGTTTTTGCACAGCTAATTAACAAACAAACCAACCAAAATTATATATTAAGGAAAGTGGAGAGGAAGTCAAGTTGACTTTATGGGCAACTGAATGTGTGGCTGATAATATGCCCACCAGTAGATAGCACGTATGCCATTTTAAGGTAAATATGTAATTGTATAAATATAATATAAAAAAATAAAATTTATAAAACTTTGTAATTTCTTAATAAAATTTATATTCATAAATAAGGTATTATAAAAAAAATTATTATAATAAAAAAATATAATCTGAAACTTTACGGATAATGGGGAAGTCTCTAGTTTAGCAAAGTACATGACTTGTCTGTAGGAAGAGTAATAGTTTGGATTTGACTGCGTTTTAATAAAATAAGTTTTGATAATATATGTTTGGATTTGAGATTATTTTTAGATTTAATGAATGATAATATATTATTTATATAGTAATTAAATTTTATTTCATTTATTTTAGATCTTTTAAATTATTTTCTACTTTGATTAGAATTTAAAATTTTATAAATACTCATATAACCTTTATTTTTATAAATTTTATTAAACGCTATCATAATTTTTTTTTCTTTAATAAAGTTGTATTTTACTTTATTTTATTATTAAAATTTTGAATTGAATCTTGTTTATTTTGGAGTTTTAGATTAAGCTTTGTTTAATTTTAAGGATTTCATCTTGTTTATATTCACAAATTTTGCAAAATATTATATTTAAATTGCATCATATACTTTCCAAATTAAATTATAATTTTAAATTCATAAAATTATATTTAAAATTTAAGTCACAAATTAAGTATGATTTTTTTCCTAATTGATGTGAGCCATAAAATTTGACAATTTATTAATAAGAATTATAAAATAAGTATAACATAATTTTTTATAAGAAAAAAAAAATACAAACATAATTTTCATTAATAAAGTGTTAAAATTATATTTATAAATGTCACATTATAATTTAGAAGGAAATTTTAATTTAAAAATCTCTTATAATAAGTTAAAGAAGTTTTTTTAAATAAAATTATAATTTAAAATTTTTTAATAATAAATAAAAAATAAAAAATATAAAACTAAATTTAAGGTCGAATTATAATTTTTTTTTCCAAATATATATATATACATACAAGCGCCCATCTTGGCTCAAAATCTAGGGGAGTTACGCCTTGTCTTCTTTCTTACAATGACAAGAATTATATAAAAATAAAAATATAAATAAAAAAAAAAACTGACACAATGACTTTTTGGCATTGCAGAACGTGAGATGTATCCATTACTTTAATATTACTGTAAACAAAGATTTAATTTGCCCATATGATAGCAAAGGCTTATCTGCACCTCCAAATAATTTCTTACTTCATGTTAGGATAATGTCAAAAAAATCCTAAATTTTGCTTTTTTTTAATGTTATATTTTAAACCCTGTTTGATTCAATCTTATGTTAAAATTCATTTCATTTATAAATAAATTCATGATAAAATTTATTTATAAATAAAATTTTTTATTTAATATATTTTATATTAAATATAGAAGTCATTTTAAATGAAATAAATTTTATATTTAGAATAAATAAAATAAAATAATATAATAAATAATAAAAAGATAATTTGCTATTTGAAATATATGTGATTTTAAGTTTGGAATTCATTTGTAAATTCTATTAATTTTGATAGAATTTGATTTAGTTGTAATAAATTCTGTGAAATTGATTATTAAGAATTTGAAATGAATTTTCATTTAAACCAAATACTAAAATTTTATATTCACAAATGAATTTCATAAAATTTTACAAAATTTATTTATATCAAACATTATCTTAAATAGTTTTTAATAAAAATATCATAAATTATTAATTTTATTATAATTATACCTTATCCTCTATTCCACCATTAATTTTTACAAATTTTACGATATAGGCATAGGAAAATGTCTAAAAAATCTCAAGCTTTACCTTTTCACAATTGTACTCAAAGTTAGGGATTTTTTTGGACTACATTATGGCTAATGAATATAAGTTGCCTTCGTGAGTAAGCAATTCAAATTGCAGGTTGATTCAAATACCACCCCAAAATAGCGTAGCTGTAATATTCAACTAATTGTGCTTTGTGTGATTGTGGTCCTATAACCAGTAAATGATTTTCAAATTGATCATTAAAATATACCACAGAGGCATAACAACTTTGTTGACACAAAGTGGTTGAGCAGAAATTGAAAATTTAATAATATGCTTAGCCAAAGACTTTGAAATGTTAATGAGTCTTCAATATGTAGCTTCTGCCAAAACTCAGTGGCACTTTAAAAAAAAAAAAGTACTAAATTATTAGAATTGGTTATATTACGAAACTTTCTCTCTATCATTTTTTCAGCCTGTTTGACATTGAGTTTGAAAGGTCAAAATTATTTTTCTGAATAAAAACACCATTTTAGATACTGTTGAAAAAAGCTATTTTGTTATTTTAGTATTCTTATAATTAAAATTTATTAAATTTAATTTTTAATTATTTTTTAATAATTTCTGACTAGTATATTTCAAAAAATGATTTTCTCAACAACAGTTTTAACAGCAATGCCAAACAGGCTTTTAAATGTTATGCGCAAAGTACTTCTTGCCATGAAGCTTTTCGCATGATGTAGGAAAGTCTCCGCCAGTGGTCCGTTGAGGAGGTTTCGCGGCCATGATTTTTGAGCCTTGCATGAAGAAAGATGATATAAGTGTGAACAAATACAATGCCGTTTTGAATAACATATAAATAAATTAAGGGGGAAGAAATACTGAAGGAGTACGTGGACTAATACATTGTAATCAGTTAGAACCTTGTTAACAAGTCGTTAGAGGTAGTTGTAAGATCTCTATTCTTAGCTTCTCTTCTTATAATTTAAAACTTAGATACTCCAACAATTAAAAATACATATATTATTAAGGTGCTGGTTGGTTCAATTTTATGATAAAATTCATTTTATTGCAAATGAATTTCACAATAGAATTTATGTACAAATGAATTCCTATATTTAGTATATTAAATATGGAATTAATTTCAAATCAAATGAATTTTGTATTTGATATGAGTAAATAATTAAATTATTATTATTATTATTTTTTTTTATAGAAAAAGCAGTGGAATTTCTTTAAGAAGAAGAGATTACATCAGCAGCAATCAAAGAAGATAAAAGCTCAAGACAGTCCTCAACCCACACAGACTCAACATCAGAATGAACAGCATGTTTAGCAGGGAAATGCACTGGTTTGTTGAACTATTGAGGAGTGAAGGACCACAGGCACTGACCAAAGCATCTATCGAGCACCAAGCAATCTTACAAACAAACCTCAAGGCCATTTTTCCAACTTATGCCTGCGTGCAACTTATCAACAACATATTTGAAGTCTTATTCAGCAACAATGGAGGAAAAAAAAAAATCCAATACAAGCTTTAGGCCATAAATAATTGCCAAAGATTCAGAAATGTATGAATCCTATTCGCCAATAAATAGACTTACACTCATAGGGTAGGACACAATCTTCGGCATCCCGAAAAATTACACGCAACCCAATACGCCCTGGACCAAAAATACCAACATCAACATTCATTTTCAGGATAAATTTCAACAATTGTCCTTGAACTTATATAGTTATAACACTACAGTCCTTTAACTTTAAAGTATAACATAAAACCCCCTAAACTTTCAAATTTTACACAGTAAAATCCCTCTGATTTTCAATTACTGATTTTTCAGTTAGAAATTGATGTGAATAGCTCCCACATGGCGCTTAGTCAATATTTCTCTCTCATCTCTCATGCAAAGTGTAAAATTATTCTATTTATGCATGAAAAATTATTCTGTCTGTAGAGAGAAGAATGATTCAATTTACACATGACTTGAGAGAGAAAAGAGAAATACTGACTAAACTCTATGTTGGAACTGTCTAGGTCAGCGTCTAACTGAAAAACTGGTAATTGGAGGTTAAAGGGATTTTACTATGCAAAATTTGATAGTTGATGGGGTTTTATGTTACATTTTTAAGTTTGGGGACTATAATGTTATAACTAGATAAGTTCAAGGACAGTTGTCAAAATTTATCCTTCATTTTCACACCACCCACTTGAGGGGGACACCAACGATGAGGGGCAACAAAATTACCCAACCTCGAAGAGCTAACCAAATTACTAGTAACAAGACCATTCATTTTCGAGAGCATATATGAGCAACAGTTTTTCTAATAGATTGAACTGAAAAAGCTTTGTTTTCAAAAACAAACTTATTTCTCAAGGACCATGTATTGTAACAAATAATAATGAACTTAGAGATTTTCTGGCAGAGCATGATGATCAAGCAAATTCATGGCCTTAAAAGTAAACCCCAAAATAGAACCAACAGAAGCAAGTGAACATGTATTCCACACTTCTTTCACCATAGGGCAATCTTGACACAAATGCACTAAGGATTCATTGGTAGAACAAAAGCAACAAGTCGATGAAATAGGGTTAAATTGCAAATTCAAAACATGCCAAGTAGGGATTATGAGGGTATTTGGTTTGGTTACTTACTTTTGACTTTTGACTCAAAATACATATTTTAACTTAATTATGAGTCAAATTAAAAATAAATAATTAATTGTTTGGCAAAATTATTTAAAAATAACTTTTAAATAGTTTAAGTGTTTGGTTAAAAGGTGCTTAAAAGTAATTTAATTGATTAAAATTGCTAGAAAGAATATGTAATTAAGTTTTGTAATTATTAAAATGAGAACAATGTTGACATTTTTAAAAATTATTAAGATAACATAGTCTTTTATTGTATCAAAAAGTAGTTTTAAAATAAGTGAATAGGTGATACTTATGACTTCTGACTTATTTTAAATAGATTTTTTAACTTATAAGCTAAATAACATACTAATTTACTTGTAATTTTCTATTTATAAGTAAATTTAATCGACTTATAAGCCAAACCAAACACCCTTTAGATCATGAATAGCTCTTCTTAGAAAACTCACAACCTTGGAGGAACCTTTATTTACCATAATGACTTCCAAACTCTAGGCATAGACAAGTTGGACAACATAGCATCATCTGATAGATATAACAACTTAAAAGCTGCTTTACAACCACTCTTCACCACATACTCCCCACTTGGATGAAAGTGCCAAACCCAATTGTCCTGCATGCATGCCTATTGAACTCAAAGGGATAGTAAGAATACGATTGTCATCCACCAGAAGGAAAATCTGTGAAATCAAATACCATTTCCAAAATCTCGATTGCTCATCTATTAGAGCGACAACATTTGCATTTAGAGGTAAGACACATTGAGGGGTAATGATCTGAAAAGAATAAGGTTGAAGAATCCATTGATTGTACCAGATATTCACTCAAACTATCCCCAGTATGCAATCTAACTCCATTGGATAAAACTTCCATGCCTGCTAAAGTACTACGCCATGTGAAACTAGGCATAAATCCCAACCTTACTTTCAAAAAATTGCATCTAGGATAATACTTGGCCTTTAACAATTGAGCATAAGAGAATTAGGATTCCTTACAAGCCATCATCTCTAATTGACAAGCAATGCTTGATTGAAGCTCTCAAAGTCATGGAAGCTCAATCCCTCTTCATCTTTGGCCTAACGCAAATGTTTCCAACTACACAAATTAATTTCCTATCACAACGCTTCGGCCTAATTGACTGATCATGGCTTTAATCTCATGATAGAGGGTAATAGAAAACATTGCATCACATATGTCGAACTTGCCTAGACTACAGTTTTAATAAGAAACTCAAGGCCTAACAACATTTTTTTCCTTCCATCCTTGAAGCTTATTCCAAACCTTAATCCTACTGAAGATTACTCTCTTAGATTGACTTACAAAAATTGTTATATTATTTTGCATAGGCCACAAATGGACATTCGAAATTCATTTGTTATGTGTTGTGGCTTGTTGAAAATTACTTAAACTGTTGAAACTTTAGGGAACGTTCAGGTTATGCCGAGATGTTGCCGGCTTTCTTTTAAAAGTTTTGTACATAAATCATGTATTTTATATTCTACAATTTCAGATGGGATTTAAATTCCTTTCTTGATGCACTATTATCTTTTTAACTTTAGGCGATGATCCAACTCCTGTAGTAGATACAAGGAGCACTTCAACGGTCTAGGCCTCAGTTTGTCTTTAGTACAGATGAGTGGATAAATATATAGCATTGTTATTTTATTAAATGTAAATTATTTATATTATTATTTCGAAGTATAAAAAATGGGAACAGAGAATAGTAATTTTATGTTTTATAATTAACTAGAAGAAGATTTATAATTATAGCTGAATAAATTACTGAATACACTCAATATATGCACTGAATAGATAGCACCTTAATGATGGGTGAATTACTTTTAGCTCAATTTATATTTATACTGTCTTTGGGACAGCACTTGATATACACATAGCCTTTGGGCACGTATATCAAGTGGTAGCTCTTTGGGGGTAGCTCTGCACATGTGTATGACTAATATTTTTATTGCTTTTGGGTTATTGTTGTGTCATTATAGAGCCCAAGATGCCAGCATTGCTCTCAGGCTGTCAGAGTTTATTATTACGCCTTAGATGCCAGCATTATCTATAGGAAGCATATTGCGAGTGTATAAAGATATTGTAGATTTTATGATTTTAATATATTTATTTCAGCAATATTATTACAGTATGAATTTTATTTCAACTCAATTATATGATTTAGATTAAATGATATTTATTCAGCTAACCTGTTCTAATCTAGTAGAATTAGTACTATTAAATACCAAAACCTTATATATTCCCATTTGTTATTTATTTATCTGCTCATTGAGTTGTTGTACTCACCCTCTCATTTTTTTTTAATATTTCAGATTTCTTTTGCTGACTCCACTACTAGTAGCCTCTCTTTCAGTGTTGTCCTCTCATCCACTTCCTCAACTCCAAAGTCTAGTAGAGGTCGAGCCAATATGTTATTTTTGGATATTTCTTCTATTTTAATTTATCGTACATAAGTAAAGACAACTAGGAGATTTGATCTACAAATATTTTATTTTGATCCTCACGGAGAGTATTAAATGTACATTTGAGTATCTATTGTTGTTTGATGGACACAGAGCCATATTATATATATATATCAGATGTATTTCAACAGGTTCCATGGTTTTTTTTAGCTATAAATTTAGAAGAAACTCTGTTAGTTTTTCAGGTTACACCAGTCTCTATAAGTTAGGGACAGGTGAAACATATTATATGATATATAAAAAATTTAAATAACGAATTTATATAGTAAGTAAAATAACACGCAATGCAGATAAAAAAAAAACTAGTTATTATAAATAATTAAAATATATTGTTTAAATTTTAATTAAAAAGTTAACTTATTTTTTAAAAAAATATTTATCTATTAAAATTTAACTAAATTTATTTTAATAATTATTTATAAAATATTCAAAATTTTTAATTATAATAAAAAAATTTGATTGATTTCTTAATTTATGATGAAACTAATAGAAACATTAAAATTAAAATATCAAATTTGTAAAATTTAAATTTCTCAATAGAATTGAAAAATATAAAAATTTAGTAATATTTTTTAAACCAAACAAATTTAGTATTTAATTTAAAAAAAAAAACTGATTAAAGTCACGGTAATTTTGTTTTAAAAGCTTATAGTGTGAAATAAATAAATAAATACCATTAAAATTTAATTTGACACTAAAAAAATTTAACGTGTACGTTAATATCATTTGTAAATAATATTAAAACGGTATATATTACATTGTTGAACAACTTTTTTTTTTTAAAAAAAATAAATTATTAACTTTTTAAAATTAAATTTCACTTTCTTTTTTCAGTTTATTAGAACACCAAGTATTGACATCCATTTATAATTTTTTTTTTTATACGCCATGACTATTTAGGGTCTTTTTTTCCCCTCTATCATGACATATACAACATAGCTGGACGAGTTCATTCAAATTCGCAGCTAAAGAAAATAATTCTTACTGAAAATTAAAATTTAACCTTAAAAAAAAAAAAGAAAGAATCGCAATTACTTGAATTTAACTAATTAATTTTAAAAGAAAAGAGAGAATTACAACTACTAGAATATTATATTGGAATGCAAAACTTTGATATATATATATATAGTACAATGCTAATGTCACACCCAAAATCACCAGTTGCAGGTCTACTAAATTATACAATGCTTCATTTAATTTTATTACAACAGAAACATTCTTGAATATAAATATGCTCATTCTTTCTTGACTTCTGGGCTGAATCTATATGATAATTTAGCTGCAAGAGCAAGTAGGAGAGCAATTTATTTAGAAGAAATAAATTTTATTGCAAATTGTTATAATAAGGACAAACTTTCTTTTATTAGAATTTTGTGTATTAGTTTGTGTTGACTATGGAAGCTCACCTCTACGCTTAAAACACTTGATATTTGGGATGTGCAGCACCTTTGAACGATCTTTGCTTTCCACATCATTTACGCGTCCTATAAGACTTGCAGAACAGTTTGTCAAAAGCAGAGATTGAAGATTGGTTAGGGATTCAATACCATAAGGCACTGCATTTAACATCAAGCAGGAATCGATCCACAATTCTTGGATATCTGGCATAACCCCCTTCTGTATAGTAATTCCTGACAGTTGGGGGAAAACTAATAACCATAATATTTTAAGCTTAGCAAAGCCACTGCAGAAATGTAGATTTTCTTCAACAAAGGAATTAACTAGAATAACCTTTCTCAAATTGGGCAGTGCTGCAATGTGGGGGAGTGGATCTTCCTTCAATCTAGACCAATGCAACCACAAATATGTTAGGTTTTGAAGTGAACAAAACCAATGCGGTACATTTTCTAGTTTCCCAGACAAAATAAGCTTCTGAAGTTGGGGTGGGGGTGTTCTCAATGCATCCACTCGAAGGAACTCCGTTTCATTATTCACCATTAGACACAAGTGGTGTAGTAGTTTCAAGTTCTGGATTGAAGAGCACATGTTCTGTTCATCTGCTTCTTTCAAATTTGAAATGCCCATTCTGCTTACTTGGGTCATACTTCTAAGTTGCTTTATTATGTTGCCTTCGGCTTCAATGTTTGCCATGACTTGCAATTTCTTCAATTTGCTAATTTTAAATGGTACTTGCACCCCCCTGACAAGTTCAAAATTACGGATGTCCGCAATAAACTTACTCCACATATTTAGATGGCGCAAGTTCTGCAACTTAGCTACTTCACTCGAAAGTTCTTTTATATTTGTTTCACTAATGTCTAACAGCTCAAGGTTTCGGAGTTCTCCAATAGATTTTGGAAGCTCTGCCATTGGAGTCCCTCTCAAGTTCAAGTACCTTAAGTTGAATAGAGTCCCCAGCTCTTCTGGCAATATATCAATTGCGGCATTTTCCAAATCCAAAGTCCTCAATAATTTGAATTTTGACAGCAATTTATTTGAGAAAGACACAGAACCATTCACAAATACAACAAGTGAACGAAGTCGTGTGATACTGCTATATGATTGAAGATCCCCTTTAGTTGTTTGAATAGACAAGCGGCGAGCTTGATGAGATTCGCATTCTCCAATCTCAACTTTTCCATCATATACAACACCAAACTTCTCTTTCTCTGATATTGATAGACCAATCTCACGCAAAAGATCATGCATCTTGCAACGTTTTGGTCTCCCAAATTCATTTCGCCTGACAACTTGAAGCATGCTTCGAAGTATGAGTTCCATGAGATAGCTTTCTGCCACTTCTTTTGTTGCAGTCCTGTCAACTCGCTGAACAAATCCTTCCGCTATCCATAGTTTAATGAGCCTTTTACGTCTAATTTCATAGTCTTCTGGAAAAAGGCAACAATAGAGGAAACAATGCTTAAGTGGGGGATGGCAAGTCACTGAAACTAAGCAACAAAATGCTCTTGACTACTTCCAACATCTGATTATTATTTAGCTGCCAGTTCAAGTTGTCACAAACACTACTCCATTCTTGTTAGAACAAAAATAAATGCAGAAAATTAAAGAACATTTTTATTAAATAGAAAGAAACAATCCATACAACTCCATTGATCCAAAGACTATTAATTGTGCTATTTATATAGCAAAAGTCTAACTAAATACAATAAAATCCCATGTAAATCTCAACACTTAGTCAAGATTAGATCATTATTTTAAATATTGAAATGCAACAACCTTAAAACTTATTATCTCTAAAATTTTGAAGGATATTATGAAGACTAAATCAATCCTGTTTGAATTAGGTTCTAACAATTCTGTTATTGACTTTTTGGAAGACAGGAGACCGCCCAAAGCCACAACTGCAAGAGGTAGGCCCTTACATTTTCTCACCAGTTCTAATGCCCAAGGTTCATGTTCTCTTGGACAAGAATTACCAGGACAACTTGAGAATGCTTTCATGCAAAAGAGATACCAAGCTTCTTTTTCCTTCAGCGGTTTAATAGTGAGAATGTGACTTCTAACATCAGAAGAATAAGATCCCACATCTTCTTTTCGAGTTGTAAGCATTATCCGACTTCCGAACTGATTATTTGGAAGTGATACCTTTATTGCCTCCCATAAATTTATATCCCACGCATCATCCAAGACAACTAGGTATTTTTTCTGCTCCAAATACCCAATAAGAATGCCTACGAGGTCTTTAAAGTCCTTTGTTCCCAAATCATTAGGAACTTCTTCCTTCCTTGACTGGTGGAATTCTTTGATTAAACTTCTGAGTAAATCATCTCTCGTATATGTCTGAGAGACAGTAATCCATGCACAACATTCAAAATAGGATTTCACAGTTTCATCATTGTAGGTCTTGGCAACTAGCGTTGTCTTACCAGATCCCCCCATTCCAACCATTGAAATGAGAGTTCGATGTTCTTCTTTATCCATTAACCATGTTTTCAACAACCGACTTTCATCTACAAACCCTACAACATCATCTTCTTTCATAAAAAGAGCTAAATCCCTTTGGTACAATGGAAAATTGTAGTGGTCATTGGAGCCTTCTATACGATCAATACCATATCTCTGTCTCCTCTCATCCATCCCTTTGATGGTTTTATTGATCTGTTGCAGCTTAGAGGCAATTTGACGCGTCTCCAAAAGAGTTTTTGGAGTGCGAAAAATTCGATGGAGTTTTGTGAAATGTTGTTGTCGATACACGTAATACATGTACTCATCAATGAGGTCTTCAATTTGGTCTGCAATGTCCCTCACATCTGCAACCCATGTCTTCATTACTTCTGACATGACTTGCTTTCTCTCAGCATCATGTAGAAAGGATTTCATGCTTACTAGTTCTCTCCTAATTTCGTCAAGCTCATCGTTGATGCCTACTGATAATGTTGCTTCATTCTGAACAGTAGACACTATTAGTCCAATCACGTGGTCAACAGCAGCTGAGGCCATTTTGGCCTAATATGTTCACTTGTTTTCTGCTCTTCTTTGGTTAATTATGTCACTGCATTTAGCACTATTATTATTAGTTCATGTCTTAAATAAATAAATAAATATAAAGCAATAATTTTAAGTTTCTCACTTTTTTCCATTAAATTTGAAAATATAGCACATTAATTAATATTTTCAATATTAAAAATTCATATAAAATGCGTTAATATTTTACCATATGTGCGTTATTCTCATGAAAGGGAAAATAAGATAAATACAAGCAAAACAAGAAGTAAATTAGTTCATTCCTGATAAGGGAAAATAAGATAATAAGAAGCAAATTCGATTTCTTTTTTATATTATAATTGTTGTTAAATTTGTAATTAAAAAAATTTTAAAATTTTTTAATTGAAAAATTACATATTAGCGAAGGGAATTCAACATTAAGAGAGAAAAAATACAGCATGCTTTCAAACAAAAAAAATAAAAAGATCAATATCATCCACACCATGCATCGATCAATCAAAACATCCACCATATAGTCATAAATCTAAATTATTAATTAGTGAATAAGCCAATTCTGGCATGCATTTGTGATAAATTTCAGCCAGAAAAGAATTATCTTAAGCCAACGATATATCTTATACACACACACTTCACTTGTTGATAAGTAGAAGACTAGATAAGAAAATTGAGCAAAATTGGAGGACTTTCTGTTAAATTTATCAGTTTTCAGTTATAAGGGAAAACCTTAGGAGAGAAGAAGGAACGCTTCCGGCCAATCTGGAGGAATTGTAGTGGCAGCTGCTTACAAGGAGATGCTGTTTTTGCACAGCTAATTAACAAACAAACTAACCAAAATTATATATTAAGGATAGTGGAGAGGAAGTCAAGTTGACTTTATGGGCAACTGAATGTGTGGCTGATAATATGCCCGCCAGTAGATGGCACGTATGCCATTTTAAGGTAAATATGTAATTGTATAAATATAATATAAAAAAATAAAATTTATAAAACTTTGTAATTTCTTAATAAAATTTATATTCATAAATAAGGTATTATAAAAAAAAATTATTATAATAAAAAAATATAATATGAAACTTTACGGATAACGGGGAAGTCTCTAGTTTGGCAAAGTACATGGCTTGTCTGTAGGAAGAGTAATAGGTTGGATTTGACTGCGTTTTAATAAAATAAGTTTTGATAATATATGTTTGGATTTGAGATTATTTTTAGATTTAATGAATGATAATATATTATTTATATAGTAATTAAATTTTATTTCATTTATTTTAGATCTTTTAAATTATTTTCTACTTTGATTAGAATTTAAAATTTTATAAATACTCATATAACCTTTATTTTTATAAATTTTATTAAACGTTATCATAATTTTTTTTTCTTTAATAAAGTTATATTTTACTTTATTTTATTATTAAAATTTTGAATTGAATCTTGTTTATTTTGGAGTTTTAGATTAAGCTTTGTTTAATTTTAAGGATTTCATCTTGTTTATATTCACAAATTTTGCAAAATATTATATTTAAATTGCATCATATACTTTCCAAATTAAATTATAATTTTAAATTCATAAAATTATATTTAAAATTTAAGTCACAAATTAAATATGATTTTTTTCCTAATTGGTGTGAGCCATAAAATTTGACAATTTATTAATAAGAATTATAAAATAAGTATAACATAATTTTTTATAAGAAAAAAAAAATACAAACATAATTTTCATTAATAAAGTGTTAAAATTATATTTATAAATGTCACATTATAATTTAGAAGGAAATTTTAATTTAAAAATCTCTTATAATAATTTAAAGAAGTTTTTTTAAATAAAATTATAATTTAAAATTTTTTAATAATAAATAAAAAATAAAAAATATAAAACTAAATTTAAGGTCGAATTATAATTTTTTTTTCCAAATATATATATATACATACAAGCGCCCATCTTGGCTCAAAATCTAGGGGAGTTACGCCTTGTCTTCTTTCTTACAATGACAAGAATTATATAAAAATATAAATATAAATAAAAAAAAAACTGACTCAATGACTTTTTGGCATTGCAGAACGTGAGATGTATCCATTACTTTAATATTACTGTAAACAAAGATTTAATTTGCCCATATGATAGCAAAGGCTTATCTGCACCTCCAACCTCAATCAATTAACGTATTCTATAACTTATAAATCACATATTTTAATTAAGCCCACTAAATTAAATTTTCGCATCCATCACTACCAGGTCCCTATATCCAAAATGTATTGAGACTGGAATAGACCACTAATAATTTCAATCAATTCAGTTTAATCAATTTTTTTTATTAAAATAATTAAATTCAACTGAAAACTAAAATTCCTCAACAAAATTTATCGAACCCAACCATTTGAACCTATCAACCGAACTGAGTAAACCAAATTAATTTGTTCGCTTCAATTTTTTCGGTTATAACTGAAATTATTTACCCTTATAAATAATAAAAAAGAGTAGTATTAACATCAAAATAACACCATCAAATCAAAATAAAAACATGAGAAAAACACTAAAATTAATATAAATCATTCATAATAAGACATAATAATTCCACGCAAAATATAAGATAACACCATTACATTTATAGTTAAAAGGATTATAAGAAAATTCAATACTTTTATGTTTAAAATTGTTAAGAAAAACTAAAAGAATAAAAGATATAGCATTAAATTTTATATAGTCCATAACTATAATGATAATTATAACTATACGCACATACATTAAATTTTTTTTTGTACACAATTATAATTTTAATTGCATAAATATAACGACAAATATATATGATTAATTATATTAAAATTGTATAATTTGCTCAATACGTATGGGTTAATTGATTTTTTATTAGTAAAAAATACATTATTCATTAAAAAAGAGAGGTCAATTTAAATAAATATGTAAATCTCATATATTATACTTAAATTTATTAAATAAATATGTAAATCTCATATATAGTACTTAAATTTATTATAATAAATCCACCGCTGCCTACAGCATCTGTTTATATTTGATTCTCGTGTTCGATTCAACGGAAGCAAGACCCATGCATAGCCATATACGAGTTCATACCATTCTCAATTAAACTAGTGAAAGGTTATAGTTCTGAACCTGTCGATTAATTTAATCTCTTATATTAATCTCACAAAATCTCTAATTTAAAATATAGTTAAAAACTTTTTGATTTGTGTCATAAAATTCAAACTAATAAAATTATTTTTAAGCACAAACCACATCAAAATACATTCATGAACTTCAAACAAGGATAGAGGGTTAACCTTTTCTTTTTTTCCGATCCATCCATTTTCCTTCTTCATTTGTAGTCATTTGTGCATATTAGATGGTGTACTATGAGAGAGAAAAACAAAAAAGTGAATGCCTTCCCCTGATAGCCTGTCCAAGAAAAAAGCCAAAGCAAGTTAATTTAATGCCAAAACATTGGCGTGAGAGTCGAGAGTTTTATGCTAGGCAAAAGCTAGGTGAGTGTAATATAAAAATCTAACTAGTAAGAGGTTATTCTGTGCTCATGATAGAGTTCCTGTTGGTGTTATGATAGTGATTAAAACAGCAATTAAAAAAATCAATCAAATAGTCGTAAATCTACGAGTAAATAAGCCTAAATATATACATACATATATATATGATCAAATTAATCAATTATTAATAAGTAGAAGATTAGATGAGAAAATTGAGAAAAATTGGAGGACTGTCTGCTAAATTTATCATATTTCTGATAAAAGGGAGAAGAAGGAATGCTTCCCACCGGTTTGGAGAAATTTTAGTTGCTGCTGTGTGGTACAAGGGGATGGTTTTTTTTGCGCAGCTAATCAACAAACCAACAAAATTATATATTAAGGTGGAGAGGAGGAGAAGTTGACTTGCTCCACAACAGTGAGTCAGTTGGTGACTCTCGCCCTGTTAAGTTTAATTATTGGATGTAACTAATATATGTTTTTGTTAACTGATAGCTGATACTATCTGATATATTTTAAGCGTTTAGTAAAATTATATCTAATTATTACTGCTACATGTATAATGATTAATAAGGATATATATTTTTTTTATTTTACTATTAAATATACATATAATTATTAATTTATTATATAACATATTAAAATATGATTATTTTTTAATATATATAAAAAGGAACATTATAGTTATCATATTTATAGTATTTTATATTTATTTATTATTTATTATAATTTTAAAAAAATTTATTGATATGGAAATTATTTTAAAGATAGAAAAATTTTATAATTAATAAACTTTTAAAAGAATAACATAGTCTAAATTAAAAATAAAATAAAATCAATTATTAGTCAATGAGAATTAATTCTAAAAATAAAATTTATATAAATTATAACTCATGCATATTTTTAAAGGTTTATCAAACACCATATTTTACTTATTCGCATATCTATTAATCATTGTTGACATCTAAAAAGTGAGCCAAGCACTCAATCTCAACATGTAACTAGACCGTAAGCTTTGATTGATTGAAAAGAATTGGTAGTTAGCCAATTAAACTAGGTATGATTTTTTCTGTACTACTCTGATAAAGAAATTAAATATAAGGAATAATTTTGTATTAAATGATTTTAATTTAATTATCATATTTTACTTTTAGATATCTATTAATTATAATAAACATCTAAAAAATCAGCTAAACACCCAATATAAACATGTGACTAAGACCGTAAGCTTTGATTGATCGAAAAGAATTGGTAGTTGGCCAATTAAACTAGGTACAATTTTTTCCTTGCTACTCTGACAACGAAATTAAACATAAAGAATAATTTTATATTAAATAAATTTAATTTAATTACCATATTTTATTTATTTAAATATCTATTAATCATCATCAGCATTTAAAAGGTAAGCTAAACACTCAATCTGAACATGTGAGTGACGCTGTAAACTTTGATTGATGAAAAAGCATTGGTAGTTGGTCAATTAAACTAGGTACGATTATTTCCTTGCTTCTCTGACAACGAAATTAAATATAAGGAATAATTTTATATTAAAAAAATTTAATTTAATTACCTTATTTTATTTATTTAAATATTTATTAATTTAATTATCATATTTTATTTATTTAGATATTTATTAATCATCATCAGCATTTAAAAAGTAAGCTAAACACTCAATATGAACATGTGACTGACGCCATAAGCTTTGATTGACCGAAAAGAATTGGTAGTTGGCCAATTAAACTAGGTACGATTTTTCCCTTGCTTCTCTGACAACAAAATTAAATATAAGGAATAATTTTATATTAAATAAATTTAATTTAATTATCTTATTTTATTTATTTAAATATTTATTAATTTAATTATTATATTTTATTTATTTAGATATCTATCCGTAGCGTTTAAAAAGTGAGCCAAACACTAAATCTGAACATGTCACTGACGCCGTAAGCTTTGATTGATCGAAAAGAATTGGTAGTTGGCTAATTAAACTAGTACGACTTTTTCCTTGCTTCTCTGACAATGAAATTAAATATAAGGAATAATTTTATATTAAATAATTTTAATTTAATTACCTTATTTTATTTATTTGGATGTCTACAAGTCAATATCAACATCTTAAAAGTGAGCCAAACGCTTAATCTGAACATGTGACTAAGTCCGTAAGCTTTGATTGATCGAAAAGAATTGGTGGTTGGCCAATTAAACTAAATACAATTTTTTCCTTGCTACTCTGACAATGAAATTAAATATAAGGAATAATTTTATATTAAATAAATTTAATTTAATTCATTGATGTGTTGTCTCTTTCTATTACTATTTTTACACATTTATTATCTGTAAAATTTTTTTAATTAAAATAGATTATTTAAAGAAAGAGATTTTATCTTAATTTGTTATGAGAATATCAAAGATTTTTTTTAATAGCATCTACCAAAGAGCATTAGTCACACACACACATACACACACACATATATATTCTCGTGTGTTTAAAAGTACCAAACACTACAAGATTTTTAATTTCATTGGTAATTCTATAAAATCTGTTGATAATTTTAATTACTAATTGATTCAGACAGTTGTAGTGAATTTTGTTGATAAATTTTTCACCACTAAATTTCAAGTGCGTTAGTATTTACCAATCGATTACCAATGAAATTTTCGTTCGTATTGCTAATGAATTTCGAAATTTGTTGATAGAAAAATAAAATATAAAAAAATCAAATATTGCAATAATAGGTTTAAATTTTGTTAATAAATTCCTTAATAATTTAAAAAAATAAAAAATATATATTTTCAACTAAAATAATAAATTTTATTATTATATTTTAGATTAAAATTTTGAGATTTAAAATTATTTTATTATTATAAATATGTTTTTATTTTATGACTAGTAATTATAATGAGAGGAAAAAATGGTATTTAAGAAAGAAAGGAAATAAAGATGAGGAAATGAAATGAGGGAAAATTATATTATTGAAAATGGAAAATATATGGTAAAAATTGAAAGGGAGAAAAAAAATGAAAGTGAAGAAAATGATGAAAAAAAAAGTGAAGAAAATAAGAGGAAAAGAATAAAATGAGCAAGAAAAGAATAAAATGATGAGAGAAAAAGGGAAGAAAATGATGATATAAGAGGGAAGAAAAATAAGAGAAAAGAGAAGAAACTATTGAAAGAAGAGAAAAAAAAAATTAGAGCAAAGGGAAGAAAATGAGAGAAAAGAGAAGAAATGATGAGAGAAAAGAGAAGAAAATGAGAGAAAATGGAAGAAAAAAAGAGAAAATAGAAGAAAATGGTAGAAAAAAAAACAAAGAAATAAGAGAAAAGAGAAGAAAAAATAAAATGGAAGAGAAGAAAAATATTGAATAAATGAAATGATGAAAAGAAATATAGTGTTTTTAGATATAGATATATGATTTACCAACAAAATTATCAACGGATTGCAAATCCATTGTTAAATTTTTTCCAAAAAAGTGGGCTTTTTCCTTCCAAGAATTACTAATTGATTTTGAAATTCATTAGTAATTTATAAATTTTGAAATCCGTTACTAATTTACCAATGGATTATGTTGGTAATTAAAAAAAATGTAGGCTTTTGAAAATAAAGGTGAGATTTTTTTTCTCTGAAAATTACTAACGAATTTCAAAATTTGTTGGTAAATACCAACGGATTTTGAATCCGTTAGTAACTTGAACACTTAATTTTTTTTTTTATGTCTCACAAATTACCAATGGATTCGAAATTCATTAGTAATTTGAACACTAAATATTTTTTTTATGCCTCATAAATTACCAACAAATTTCAAATTCATTGATAATTTGAACACTAAATTTTTTATGTCACAATTTACTAATGAATTTTAAAATCTATTGGTAATCCGTTGGTAATCACCAACGTATTCAAATCCATTGTTATATTAATAGATTTTTGTAGTGAGAAATCAAGGTTTGACTAGATTCAATTAGGAGATTGCAACTTTTTTTTTTAATATGAAAATTATGTCTTGCAGGAAGTGGAATAGGATTGAAATGCTCATATTCAGTTTTAGGAGATTTTACTAGCAAGTTGTCGTTAGTTTTTTGGTAGGTGCATGGGGATCTTGCTCTATTGGGTTCTACTCCTATTAGTTATCCACCATCTACTCTTTCCATTTCTCAAATTCAACTACTTTTCCACTTCTTATTAAAAATTTTTCTAGTAGTGGATTAAGGATCAAGATATTTTAAAGGATGTGGAAGTTGAGTTCTATAATTCTTTAAATACTGAAGAGATATTTTATTGCCTAACTTATCCTATTAGGAATATGTTTCATATGTTACCAATGGACTTGATAGATCCTCTCTGTCATCTGGTCACTCTAGCAAACTAAAGGTTGCTTTGTTTGATATGAAACCTTGGAATACTATAAGGCCCTATTCGGTAGTAGCTTTTAAGGTAGCGTTTAGTATTTTGACCCTAGTCAAAATACTGTCTCTTATTTATATTGTTCAGTGACATGATGTTTAATCTAGCATTTAAAGGTTGAGGGAGTGAATTATAAAAAGTTACCCCTCCTAGGTTTTAGAGGTTGAAGGCATGTTTTGACTAGGGTTGACAAGATGATACCACTATTTTTACATTTAATATATAATCTAATAATTATTTTTACTAAAAACTTCTATTAAATTACTATATAAACAGTTAACTACTAATAGCTAATATCTAAAAGCTAACAGTTGACATCTACTAAAATAGCTAATAGCCGAACATGGCCTAAGATATGACAGGTTACATGTGGATTTTCATCAATGCCAATGGAGCGCGGTTGGTCTAACTATGTTAGAAGAGGTCCATAGAGTCTTTAGAGGAGGCATTATGGAGGGAAAAACGAATAAGACCTAAATAACTTTGATCCCAAAGGTAAAAGTTCCAGAATCTTTTTCTTAGTTTCACTTGATTAGCCTATGCACTATAATTTACAACGTCATTACCAAAGTGATTTCAAACACATTCCCTTCATAGTTGGACCAACCTAGACAAGCTTTGTTTCAAGCACAAACATGGCTGATAAAATTATTACTGTCCAAGAAGTTGTTCATTCTATGCATAGAAAAAAAAAAGATTAGGTTGGATTCATGGCCATTAAAGTGGATTTAGAAAAAAAAAAAACCTACGACCAAGTGACTTGGGACTTTCCATTTGATACTATTATGGACTAAGGTATTTTGTTAGAGCTCTAAAAGGTATTTTAAATTGTGTATCTTCTAGCTTTATGCAAGTTGTGTATAATGGAAATGCTACTAGGGTTTTTGCCTGGAAAGATGCCTTTGTCAATGAGACCACCTCTATCCTTACTTTTGAAATGTCCCGTATTATGTAGGAAAGGGATATACAATGGGTTTATATAGCCTGAGTCCAACTTCTAACTTGGATTAACTATTTTGGGCCAAGTGAAATAGAGCTTGAAAGCTATTTAGGGCAATTGGGTCTGGATGTTGCAATTGGTATTAGAACCGATCTTGGGTCAGAAAATTATGTAAAGTTGGCAGGCCAATAAGGAAAGGACTACTGTAGTTAGAGACACGGTGGAGCCATTCGAGGCACTAATGAACTACAATACCTAAGGATCTGATCTTAACATAGTAATTGTACACAATATATCACAACATTAGCATACAACATGATAAGGATGTTCTCAAATTTAGAGGGAGATATTGCAACATTCCACATCAAGTAGTAAAGGGATATATAATGTGACGGCCCGAGGTACTTGGTACCCAGTGCCAGTTTACCCGTTTATCCTGTCTAGTCATCCAGTATAGGTTACTTGGGCATGGAAAAGTATAAATGTAATTGAATTGATTATTAAAGGAAGTAAGGAAATTAAATATCAAGATAAAGAACAAGAATGATTACAATAAAAAGAGGCTCAAAATCATCAAGAAAACGATTAATAAAATGCTGGAAAGAGTTAATATCATAAGATGTAATTAGCCTTCAACTAAATCATAAGTTAGTAATTATTTATTTCTTATAAGCACAATAGCTAGGAAATTTTTACTTTTATTTGCATATTATATTTTCTTTTATTATTGGCACCACTAAGTTTTATGCTTAGCCTGTTACTTTTGCAATGCGTATATATTGAAGATTTGGCCAGAGAGCCTAGCAAACCACAAACTGGGTGAGACTTGTATACAGATTTACATAGCGTCCGTGTCACCTCACAGACTTCAGTGCATTGGTAGGACACTAGGTCCCATTTTGGTATTTTATACTATTTGTATTTTGTAATTAAACTTTTATTTTATCATGTATAGTTGAAACTCATGTAATATATTAAAATTTAATATTTATCTATGAATTGTACATGATTATCATGTGAAATGAATAAATGATAAATAAAAGAATTTTTGAGAAATGGTTGATAAATATTGAGATTATGTTGATAAAATGGAGTTTGAGAATGATTGAAAATGTATTGGAAGTGTTTTTCACAGGTTCCAAAAAACTGTTTTATTCATTTTTAGCCGGTACTATGCCGGATTTTCTATAAAATTTTCAAAACCTCAAATGAATTTATAATTTCAATAAATGACTTAAATGAGTTAAATTTCACAAATTGCACTTCATAACCATTAAGAAATAAATTAAGGAAAGATAAAAATAATTGAGATAAAATATGGTGTTTCGGTACACTGTGTGACATATCTTGCTCGGCTACACTGTAAACGGGTAAGGGGTGTCACATATAATGAGTTTGTAAAGCCGATCCAACTACTAAAAAATAATTTGGTTAACTATTTTGGGCCCAATGAAATAGGGCCTAAATGTTATTTAGGCTAGTTGGGCCTAAGATGTTACAACCTGTTTGTCCTTTGTATGGAGCGGTTAGCTTAGGACATTGCAAAAATAGTGCAATCAGTGTCTTGGAAGCTGATTCAGCTTTGTAGATGAGGTCTATAGCTTACAACCCTTTTTCTCATTGAAGATCAAATTTTATTTGTGAAGTATATATCGTAACAACCCAACCAAGGACCATTACCGATGCTAGGGAATAGGTCAGCTTAAGGCTGCTAGAATACGAAGCAAGCCTAAACCTATGAAATATAACTCATTCCATATGAACTAAAACCTAAGCAATTCATAGATAGTCACACTTTAGCATTTACATTGGGGCATACATCATTTTTTTCTTTAAAATTGTTTTAGAATTTAAAACCTTTCATTTCATTCATACATGCTAAAGTGTAATTCTCTCATACATTCATAACTATCTAATGAGGATGCTTTAAAGGTTAAGATAAACATTCTTACATATCTTAAACTTAAACAATACATAGTAAAATTCTTTACAACACAGTATCTAACCATAATAAATTACATGTCATTTCTATAAACTCAATACTCATAAAACTTGCTAAAGCTTTTCTTGTTGTTAGCTCTCCTTGAAGCCACCTCTATCCTTGTAACTTTGCATCTATGTTAAGTGAATGGGGTAAGCTTCAAAGAGTCTAGTGAGTAAACTAACCAAACATAAATTATTCATTTCATTCATATGTAATGCATCAATCACATGATTTTTTCACATCACAAACATTTTACATAAGATGAACTTGTCACCAGTGATTTCCCATATCTAATGTCTCGGCTCATACAGAGGCTCCTCAGAATTTTCTCTTAAATACATAACATTTCCAATGTGCTTGGCTCATATAAAGGCTCCTTGGGACTTCTGCTTATTAGGCCTCACCTAGTCTTATCACATCATATCATATCATATCATGCATGATCATAGACATATAACATAGCTGTATCATAGGGGAAACTAGTGGGCCATCTAACATTCATTGGCATCATTAGCAATTATGCATAAATGCAACATCTTTGTGTTCCAGATGCATATATCCTAATAGAGGCATGTGGATGATTATGATTTCAATTAAATCACTTTTATTTATTAAGATTAGTGTTACTCATCTCTTGTAGTCTATCAAACACTTTACATGAACGGTTGCCATCCTTGGATTCTTAGCTCCCTGAGTCCCTCAAGTTCGATCCTATAAACATTGGACCCTAAAGAGTTATTCAAAGCTTAAAAGCTCTATACACATATAAAACATCTTATTCTAAGTCCTTTTGGATCATAAAAAGAAGTTTTGGAGCCTTGGAACAAAAAGGGAAATAAGGCTAGCAAAACCAACTTTGGTTGACGAAGCATGGGACTTCGGCCATCGAAGTCCTAGGTTTTAGTAGCCAAACCAAGAAATCTCCAGAGAATTATGGCCACTCTGGCTGCAAAGTAATGATCTTCGACAGCTGAACCTGGGAATCTCTAGAATTCATAAGTTCGAATTCTACAGCAAGTTCATCCTCAAAACTTCAAAAATCTCAAGGTTCTCCAAACATGATCCAACTATACAAACACATACCTAGGGCCTCCATTAACTTGAAACTATTCTTGGATGTTACATGCATTCATCTAAGATCCTAAAAACAAGATCATACTCAATCTTCATTCAAGAACACTAAAGCTACAAACATCAATTGACCTAATTGACACTATTTTCTTTAAAACCAACCAATTCATGCTTATCAACCCTTTAGCCTTATCAAACAACAAACCCTTTTTGCATATAATAACTCTACCAAACTCAAAGGTTTAAACTACACCACTATCACATGCAATCCATAAATACTTTTCTTACCCAAGTACATATACTAAAAACATATAGCAAATTAAATTGAAAAGAAGAAAATAAATACCTTTCTCCCTTGGAACTAAGTTTAAGATAGAGGTTAAAGAAATCTTTAAAATCTCTTGAAATCTTATGCTCTCAATGTAATGGCCCGACCCACTAGTGATATTGTCCGCTCTGGGCCAAAGCCCTCACAGTTTTAAAACGCGTCAATAGGGGTTACGAACTATCAACTTATGAACCCAGCATCTCTCCCGTGTTTTGTCGATGTGGGATTTGCCTAGGGTGTTACAATCCACCCCCCTTATGGGACTCAGCGTCCTCGCTGAGGTTTGCCCCACCATCGCTCAAGGTTGCACGCGGAGCAGCTCTGATACCACAAATGTAATGGCCTAGCCCACTAGTGATATTGTCCGCTCTGGGCCGAAGCCCTCACGGTTTTAAAACGCGTCAATAGGGGTTACGAACTGTCAACTTATAAACCCAGCATCTCTCCCGTGTTTTGTCGATGTGGGATTTGCCTAGGGTGTTTCAATCCACCCCCCTTATGGGACTCAGCGTCATCGCTAAGGTTTGCCCCACCATTGTTCAAGGTTTCACGCGGAACGGCTCTGATACCACAAATGTAATGGCCCGACCAACTAGTGATATTTTCAGATCTGGGCCGAAGCCATCACGGTTTTAAAACGCGCGTCAATAGGGGTTACGAACTATCAACTTATGAACCCAGATCTCTCCGTGTTTTGTCGATGTGGGATTTGCCTAGGTGTTACAATCCACCCTTATGGGACTCGGCGTCCTCGGAGGTTTGCCCCACCATCGCTCAAGGTTGCACGCGAGCGACTCGATACCACAAATGTAATGGCCCACCTACTAGTGATATTGTCCGCTCTGGCCGAAGCCCTCACGGTTTTAAAACGCGTCAATAGGGTTCTGAATCGTCAACTTATGAACCCAAAGATCTCTCCTGTGTTTTGTCGATGTGGGATTTGCCTAGGGTGTTACAATCCACCCCCCTTATGGGACTCAGCGTCCTCGCTGAGGTTTGCCCCACCATCGTTCAAGGTTGCACGTGGAACGGCTCTGATACCACAAATGTAATGGCCCGGCCCACTAGTGATATTGTCCGCTCTGGGCCGAAGCCCTCACGGTTTTAAAACGCGTCAATAGGGGTTACGAACTATCAACTTATGAACCCAGCATCTCTCCCGTGTTTTGTCGATGTGGGATTTGCCTAGGGTGTTACAATCCACCCCCCTTATGGGACTCAGCGTCCTCGCTGAGGTTTGCCCCACCATCGCTCAAGGTTGCACGCGAGCGACTCACGATACCACAAATGTAATGGCCCAGCCCACTAGTGATATTGTCCGCTCTGGGCCGAAGCCCTCACGGTTTTAAAACGCGTCAATAGGGGTTACGAACTGTCAACTTATGAACCCAGCATCTCTCCCGTGTTTTGTCGATGTGGGATTTGCCTAGGGTGTTACACTCAAACCAAAACAAGTATTGAAGCTCTCAAAACTTCACATCAAAGAAATTTTAAGGAAAAAATCCTTTGCATGCAACAAAAATAGAGAAAGAGAGAGAGAGGAAAAAAATTACTTTTTCTTTGAAATTCAAACTAAATGGGCTATTTATACCATTGCTGTCAAGGGGACTTTCGGCTACCGAAAGCCCTTTTATATTTATAGTAGATATAAATATAAAAAGTCAGAAATAAGTCAGGGGATCAATTCTTTTACATTCAAGCATAGCAATTCAACCTTTTGAGATTTTGCATAATAAGTTTTTGCCATCATTGCCAAGGAATCTTTATGTTTGATATTAAACAATAGGTAATATAATTAATTAAGACATTTTATTTTACCTAGTTTTTATTAGTTTATCTTATTTTGTTCTTTTAACTCTATTTTAAGATCTTCTATTTAGTTTATGACCAGAACTAAACTAGAAGAAGAACTTTTTGAATTAGATCCAGAAATAGATAAATTCTTAGAGCTATCAAAAGGGGAAAGAAGCAACAGGAAGTTGAGACTTCAACCATGGTGGACCATCATCCAAAACCTTTCAGAGGCTATGGAGCCCTAGCTATTCGAGGATTTTAACTGAGTGTAACTAGACCAACAATCGATGTCAACAATTTCAAATTGAAATTAGCATGGTTCCAAATGATTCAATAGACTCAATTTAGAGGATCACCAATGGAGGATCCACACTACCATCTCTAATGTTTTCTTGCTCTTTGCGATACATTCAAGATGAATGACATTTCTGAAGATACCATTTGACTAAGAGCATTCCTTTTCTCTCTTAGGGATAAAGTAAGAAAGTGGCTATTATCTCAACCCATAGGATCATTCACTAATTGGATTGATATGTCACAAACCATTTTAGCAAGATACTTTCCATCGGGGAAGACTGCTAAACTTAGAGCTAAACTCAACACCTTTAGACAGGAAGATAATGACTCTCTCTATGATGCATGGGACTGGTACAAAGATCTTAAGAGGGAGTGCCCCACCATGGCATTTAGGATCGGCTTCTCATTCAAAACTTCTGTAATGGTTTACTACCATCAGTAAGGAGATCTATAGATTTAGCAGCTAGTGGAGACCTAATGGAGAATACCACTATCGAAGCTTTTGAGCTTTTGGAGAGAGTTGCCTACCACAATTTTGAATGGTCAAATAAAAGAAGAGACAAAAGGAGAACAAATGGTGTACTAAAATTGAATGCACTGAGTATGATCAATGCTTAATTTGACCAACTGGCAGAGAGGCTTGATAGATTGCAAGCCAATTCAATAAGAGCTAGTAACAAATTCAGAACTAGCCTCAACAGTCATAACCTCTAAGCTTTCAAAATAGAAATCAAAACTAGCCTCAACAGCCATAACTTCCTCAACCATAATAGCTTGAACTGAAGATGACTATGGAATCTATGATGGAAAGATTTTTAGTAGCACAACAATAATAAAGCGAGATGATCAAGTAGCTTATTTCTAAGATGGACCCATTAGCTACTCAGAACAATATACTTCAAAACCAAATTGCTCAACTAGCTAGTTCTTTAAACAAAGTCATTGATAAACCATCTAATAAGCCTAAAATGAATCCAAAGGAGTAATGCAAGGCAATTACTTGAAGGAGCGGCAAGATGTTGGAAAACCAGAAACTAGCAGACAAGCAAGAATAATCTGATGAAACTTCTAGTGAGAATAAAGCTCAAGCAAAGGAAAAACAAACACATGCTGACAAGGCATAGAGAAGCAAGAGGAAAAGAAAGTAAATAAGAAGGAAGTACCTAAGCCCTATCACCCACCATTATTTTTCCCTCAAAGATTTCAGAAAGCAGTTTAGGAAATTCTTAGAGGTTTTGTAGAAACTCTATATCAACATCCCCTTCATAAAAAGTCTTATCTCAAATGTCATCCTATGCTAAGTTTTTGAAGGAGATACTCTCCAATAAAAGAAAACTAGATGACCATGAGACAGTGTCCCTAATTAAAGAATGCAGTGCAATATTGCAAAACAAACTTCATCTAAAGCTAAAAGATCCTGAAAGTTTCTCCAAACCTTGTCTCATAGGTAACAAGAAGATCAATAAAGCCCATTATATCCTAGGACCAAATGTTAGTCTTACGTCCTTATCCTTCTATCAGAAGCTGAATGTTGGAGAGCTAAAACCAATCACTATCTCTTTGCAATTAGCAAACAGATCTGTCAAGTATCCAATTGGAATTCTAGAGAACATTCTAATAAAGGTTAGCAAATTCTTCATTCCTATTGACTTTATTGTCCTATAGGAGGAAGAAGCTGTCTAGATTCCCATAATCTTGGGAAGACCATTCTTAGAGCCATTATAGATGTTAAAAATGGGTTGTTGACTTTCAAAGTAGGAGAAGAGGAAGTAGAATTCAACCTATTTGAAGCTATGAAACAAAAGCTAGACACGGATTAATACTTAAAGGTAGATATTATTAATGAGCTAGTAAAAGAGGAGTTTAAAAAGAAATATCTAAGCGATCCTCTAGAAGCCTATATTGTGCATAACAATACCATTGAAGATGAAAACAACAAGATTGCAGCCTATGCACAATTACTAGAAGCTAGCCTACCACTACCACCAACCTAAGTACACTGTAAGTGGAGTACTTGAAACAAACTTCAACCATGTTAGCTCGAACTAGCAAGGAATAAGCACCCTAGGTAGAAGTAAAATGTTTTTCTTCCATTCTGAGATCTAGGTGGTTTGGACCCTTCAAAGTCTTATAAGTATTCCCTCATGGCGCAGTAAAAGTATGGAATAAATTATCAGGAGCATTCAAAGTCAAGGGTCAATGCTTGAAGCCATACATCTTTAGAGAACCTATTGAGAAAGGAGCAACACACTCCTTTGCTGATCCACCTGCTCCACAATAAAAAAGTAGTAAAGTCAAGCTAAAGATTATAAATAAACGTTCTTTAAGAAGTAGCCCAAGTTTTCTTTTTCTCATCTTACAGATTTATTTTAAATTTCACTTTGCAAACCATCCAAATTCTAATCTTGAATTATTTCAAGTCAAAAGTAGATGCAAGAATAAGGAGAGAGGAATGCACAATTAGGCAAAACCACACAAGGGCAACAAACTCCAAACAGGGATGCTTTATTAGCTTTACTCGATATATGTATCTTTCTATGTTGTTCTGATAAATGCTTGTCTACCAATTGTGCATCACATGCAAAATAGCAACTATTTTTTTTCCCGAAGATGCACATCTAAATAGAAATATAGTAAAAAAAGGGTATCATTGTGCATTTTAATTATTAAAACAATGAGTTTTCTTAAGGAAAGTGATGAAGAATCAACTAAAAGAGCAAAAACCTAGAAAAAGTAGGTTATCCCGTGTAACACTACACAAGTTGTATAGTAAGGAGAATGCAAGCTTCCAAGAAAAATAGTTGCAGCAAGTTACATAGGGTGAGCCGTGTAAGATTGCAAGGCCTGTGCAACTAAATCAAATTAGACAAAATCAAAAGTGGTTACAGAAAGTTACATGGGGTGACCCGTGCAACATTGCATGGCCTGTGTAACTTATAAAGTAATTAAACAAAAAAAGTCGATTTTAGGCAGAACATTACGTGAAGTGACCCGTGCACCACTACACCTCCCTGTGTAATTTTAGGCAAATCACAAATTTGAAGTGCCTTTTATGTGAAACACTCCCACCCTACTCAAACAACTCTAATGCCTATTTAAATGCCAAAATGTTCCTCTTTTCTCCAAAAAACACAACTCTTCTCTCTTAAGAACTCCTAATTTGTCCTTCCCAATCTCAAATCCCTCCAAATCCTAACCGTAAAAATCACTTTTCTCTTACAAATGGCACCCACCAAGCAAGTAGTGGGCCATGCATCATCATCTAGGGCAAGGGAACCAATTTGCTCTCCTCTAAGAAGGCAAAGAACATGCCATTCACAAAGGGAGGAAGCCACTCCCCAAGCCTAATCCATGGCCACCCAATACAACCCATCGTAAAAGTAAGATTTGGCATTGGCATGGCCATTCCATGATGCCACCCACAAAGCTTCATGCATTCACCTTTCCAAAAGAAAGGTAATCTCTGCCAAGTATCTTGATGAGGATTTGTTAGACTAGCTAGGGTTACATAAGTAAATCAACTTTTGGAGAACATTGGGTGGAATAGGTTTGCCACACTTCAATTTCCAATCTATAGAGACCTCACCTTAGAGTTTCTAGGAAGTTTTAAAACCACACTTTGGCTCAGAAATAGAGAGGAAAGGGGACAGATAGAATTTAAATTGATAAGGTGGACAGGGCAATGAATATGGATGAGTTCAATGCCATTTTTGGGTTTGACAATAAGGGATTCTAAGAAATCCCCACAAACATGGCAGTTTACAATGGGATCACAATCTAGAGGACCATAGCCCCCAATGCCTCTGAGTACCAACCCAACATATCCAAATCCTCAAGCCTCACAAACCTAGCACTGAGATACCTCCATCATTTAACAACGCATAACATTATGGGGGGAAGGGATATTTTGAGGGTGTTAAATGCCAACAAATTATTTTTCCTTTAGTGCATGTTAAACAATAGAAGATGCAATACAGAGTTCTTCCTATGCCAACACCTCAAACACATTTGCCACCAAACAATGGGACACATTGTAAATGGAGGCCTCATCATTGCCATTACCATCCTTTATGGCTCTGTACCCACCAAAGTGAGGCTGTGCCCTATTACAGGGACAACATGAATTGATGCAACCACTATTGTATCAATGGGATTATGCAAAAGGGCAAGAGACTAGTGTTTCTTAGTGGATGAAGATGGTGAATTTATACCAAGAACAAGGCCCTAGCAACAAGGAGAGCCATCCTATCCACCAAAGTAGAGAGAAACATCCCAACAACCTAAAAAGCAACAGCAAGAGGAAACAGAACCTATTCAACAATCCTTGCCAGGTTGTGTTGCACCAGTCACACTAGCACCTACATACCTTATCCTGGCCTACTTATATCACATGGAGACAACTTTTGCACAAAGGTTTAGAAACCTAGAGGATAGCCTCCAGGAAGAGCACAACAAATTGGACTTACTTCTAGAGTGCAAGATAATGGACCATCCTCCCCCTCCCAAGACTTTTAGATTTAGGCTTTAGCTTTTTGAACTTTTTACTTAATGTAAAGGCTTATAGGAATGTTAAGCCTACCATTAATAGCAAAGCCTAAATTCTATTTGTCCATTCTACTTCTTACAAATATTAATAGAAATGCATTGCTTTCGACTTTCTATATGTGTTATGTTTTTAATTACAAGCATACATATGTCTATAGTTGACACTAAGAACAATGTCAAGAATGAGTTTGGGGGTATAGCAAAGTCCTGCTTTTCTTTATTCTCTTATTGCTTTACTTTCATATGCTTTTTCTATTTTTATTTCTTTACTTCTACTTGCTTTTTCTATTTTTGTTCTCTTTTTTTATTTTTTATTTTTTTATTTTTTGCATTTTAGTGCAATTATATTATCTTTTACACCTAATTTTGTATTTACATCAAATTTTAAGTTTTATCCTTATCTTTAGAACCATAATTAAAAATTCTAATAGCAAACAATTGTTCTCTCTTGTTTAAATAAATTAAATACACTAAACAGGCACAAAGACTTAGATAGTTTGTTTGTAGAAATTTAATCTCCTTAGTGGGTTTAAGTAGTAGTGGGATAAAACTACTTAAACCTATTTATAGTTATTAGTTTTTCACAAATGAATTTTGATAACTTAGAGAAAATTCTTGAAACCTGAAACAACTAAGGCATGTCTCACCAACCCTAGAACAAACATTTTTTATTTATCATGGCGAAATCCTAGTGTACACTTGATTACGAGATGATTTAGGCATTCTTTGATCATAGCCTTAAATCACCCTCAGTTAAAATTATTCCTTGTAGCCAACTTGAGCCTATATTAATCCTATGAATTTTCCTTTGTTACCCACATTACTTACCTAGCCTTTTGCTTAAACATTAATCCTAACCCTATGAGAAGAACTAAAATGTAAGAGTGAGAAACACACTAAGTATACATATACAAAAGGCTGTGTGGGGGGGGGGGTGTGGAGAAATATGGAGATGAAGTAGGAACACGAAAAGTGCAAGGTGTGTAAAATAAA